>NC_071405.1:37827426-37862426 GCF_017976375.1 Cuculus canorus | reverse complement strand
GCCACATTTGAGTACTGAGGGATGTGCAGGGACTCTGGCTGGGTGGACTCATGGGGCAGACGCCCTTGGTCCTTAATGGGAAAATTAGATCTGGTCCTATTACAGTGGCAGCAACTTCCACCCTGCTGCCCCCCACCTCCCCTCGAATGGCTGCTCTACACCATGAGAACTGCATTGGCCCAGGGGAGCACACCTTACTCCTGCTTGCTAAAAATTAATATTATCATAATGGGCATGAGTAAATTGGGAGTGGCAGGGTAAAAAAATAAGGCTAAGATGTGTAATCTTTCTTGCAGCACTGCACATATGTCACTTTGAAGAACTGCAGGGGAGAGGGGTGGAGGAAGGGTTTTTTCTTCTGTCTGTTTTGCAAATTGAAGCCCGTGGAAGCAATGGGAGTCAATGGAGTCACTCCAGCAGAGCCTTTGGCCTTTTCTTTTCCTGTAAAATGAAAGGAGGAAAGCAGGGAGAGGTTTTTTTAGCACTCCATTTTCTTTTTTTTCTGAAGCACACACAGAGAACAGGTCTCAGTGCCTGAATCAAACACGTTGTAATGCCCCAGCATCAAGCCCTGCTGCTCTTGTGACTATGTAAATGGAGTTTTGTGGAATGGGGAATCACAACAGAATTGAGAGCCTGGAAACTGTCATGCCCTTACAAAGTTCCCGTGGTCATCCCCATGCTGTGGGATTTGTTTCCAGCTTGAAGTAAATAAGAGGCCCTTCTGCGTGCCAGTCTCAGGAATGCTAGTAACTTCTTGCTGCCCTTGGCTGTCTTGTTTTTAATTTAAGAACCATGCAAGTGCACTTAAACAACCATTGTTTACGGTGTCATAGTTATCAAAGCAGGTAAAGACGTCAGGATCTGTATTGTCCTTGGGTTTTATTCTTATTGTGTCAGGCTACAATGGGATTTTGAGCATCTAGTCCTTGTCTGGGCACCAATCAACAAGAAATTGATTTCCATGGGTGACAGGCGTGGAGGCTCCATGTTTCCCTGGTGAGGGACACAGACCAGCACCAAAATGCTCTGAGTCTCTATCCCTTTTCTTCTTGGGCTGGGCTATCAAATCCTACCTGCCTTTTAATGAACCTGCACGTCTTCCTCCTGAGCACAAAGACTTTGTTGCTTGAGTGTAGTCAGTATTTCCCACGAACTGTACCTGGCTCCAAATTGGGTGAACAGCGAGAAAAGAGGCAAGCACATGTGGGGTAGGGGACCGAGATTTTTTCAGAGAGTAACTGATGACACATCACCATGGACAGGAGCCTTAAGGGCAAAACACAGTGCTTGTCAGTTCACATTTGTCAGGTCTTGGAGAAGAGGCATTTTCAGGCTCTGCATCATGATAGCTATAACAAGCCGAGCTGAGAGACTTCAATACATGCCCAGCTATGGGTATGGACACTGATGAGAAAGCTTATGGGTGCCTACTCGCATTCATTTCATACAAGCAGACACTTAGCTCATTCAAAAATACAGCTAGCATGATAAGCCTTTGAGAGTATGAAATACATATGAGGGCGTTCAGTCTCCAGTCAGGGTTATGCCATTTTTAATGGCCATATACTTACCCTGTCTGGTGCATTTATTCATTTTCGAGCACAACTAGATTCAATGATTTTAGTCATTTTTTTTCACTTCTGTTGACATTGTCTGACAAGACTCTTCAGGCTCAGACTGCTTATGAAAAATAAATTTTGGTGCCAGATTTTGAGCCATCAGCAGTGTTTCTTCTCATCTTTGTTCTCTTATTCCATTGCAAAGGAACTTTCAGCTCGGGACCCACAATGGAAAGAAAACAACTTCAGCTCTTTTTTTTCTCCCCTATCCCTCTTTCCATCTTGTGATCTTAACCCAGCTGGTGAGGGAGAAAATTCCCATGTGAGGCACGTGGGTGGAGCCCAATTGTGTAAGCTCCATGCCTGCAAAGTGTTTGGCATGGATCCGTTTGCTCGCTTTGTTTTCCAGAGCCCGACACAGAGGGAAACCACATTCAGCACATTAACAGCTGCCACGTGTTGCTCTGCGCTACTTCAGAGGAACCCCAAGGCTCAGGAATCACACTGTGCTCTGGCCCTTGATTTCCAGGGAAGTTTCAGATATTGGGGATGTAAATTTGTCCCCATGTTTTTCTTGCTTTTGCAGGACATGATGCGGATGGGTTTGAGTGTCCAAATGGAGAAGAGGTCCTTGAAAGCAAGTTGAGCACTGCTTTGGTGAAGGTTACCTGGGTGAGTTTTCATGCTCCATTTGATGTGGCTGTTCTGAAGACAAACTCTTCTTGGTTAATTCACTGTGGTCAGAAATTTTGCTGCCATGAACTACTTTAAAATCTTCAGGTCCTCATGCATAAGCACAAGGAAGAGCAAGAGAATGCAAAGAGAAAGATGTCACTTAACTTATCAATGACATTTGTAGGACATCCACCAGATTTCTCCCCTCCTCTGTGCAGCAGAGTTTAAATCAATCTCCTTTCCTACACACTTTCCTGTACATATGTAAAGGGGGAAAAAAAGCAGGCCTATCGCTAATGCAGATAATTCTGAGTATCTTGAAGCAATTGACACAAGTACATGAATTAACTCATCACTTTATATCACTTGAGGCAAATGTGCTATTTGGAGTACCTCTTGGTAAGAATAAGCAATTTAAGATCCATTAGTATTTGGAATATTATGCTTCATTAAAACCACAGTCATCCCTAAATGCAAACGAGTGGAGAGAAGACACTACCAACTTCTTGGTTGTACTAGACAAACTTAAAAACTCTTCATATTGCAGCACATTGTAGAAAGGTTTTAATGTAAATACTAGAGAGGCCTTAGGTTTCCAAAAGAGGGTTCTTCTAACTTGGGTTGAAGTTTCTCATATATTTCTTAATTTTGAAAACTAGAATGTGGACTGAGGAGGAGAAAGCAATTGTAGTGTATAAATTTCAAGCTTTTAATACCATTCCAGGGTAGTTTTGCAAAACACTATGTGTTCCATTCTGCTACTTGCACACCAAAATTCATTCTCCTTTATAATGGCCACAGTGCCTATGATTATGGAAAAGCTGGATATTTTTAAAAAAAATAATAAATACCTATCTTCTGCTTTAATTAAAAAATTTCTAAATGGTTTGGGGGCTACCTTGCCCTGGGCTTGACCTGAAAAATTTTGAGATCAAATGACTTATTTTCATTTATGATATAGAGTTCTTTTATGGAAAGTACTATAAATAATATAAAAGCGGTGCTTTCAGATTTTAATTAGACTTGTAACACATCTATAGAGCACTAAACAAAATATACATTACAATGACCTGTTCAACACTTTCAGTAACAGAAAAAGGAAACAATCCTGAAAAACTTCAGGGAAAAAGAATGTTCTTTTCCTCCTTGTTTCAGTCACATTCAAGTCTCAAGAAGCTCCTCAACTTTAAAAATCTGCTTTTGTCTGAGCACTAAAGGTAGAGATGTTACAGGAGTCACAGGGATTTCTGGAAAACCTGAATTATTTCACCATAGTGCCTAATTTAGTCTTAAGTCTTTTCCAAATGTTGAAATACACTTTCAGGGCCGCAGACCTTACAATTCATACAAAACTGGAGTGTCTGCAGGTAATGGCTGTCTATTGAATGAGAGATCATTCTGTCTCACTACTGAAGAATGAACAGTTGCATCCTGGCAAACACACAGTATAACCTGCCTTTCACTCTTCACCAAAGGGCCAGTACAACTTTCCCTGAAACCACTGAATTAAGCAAAACTGCTGTCCAGCAAAGTAACTGATCAATGCCACGAAGTACAAAAGCATGTCAGTGTTGACAACATGCTATTGGAAAGAACATACTATGGGACTGTTGCCACACACAATACTCTTCTCTTGGAAGAAAAATCACTTCCCATTTTACACTATTTACATGTGTGATCTGATAAGACCTTTTTGCCTGTTGAAATAGCAACACGGTGCTGAGCTGAACTCACCGTTATGCTGGCTGATAGGCTTGCGGACAGGTATGGCAAAAATAAAGTGTTCTGAAGGTGTTCTGCATGGTAAGGTCATAAAATGTATTCCCAGACTACTGTATGTCCATCGAATGGCTTAGATCAGGATTAGATTAACTCTGAAATATCCAGAAAATAGTTTTCATAACCAAGCAAAGGCATTGGACTCCAGTGAATCAGGATTAGTGTTCTGCAGCAGTAGGGAAGATACTTTATAATTAAGCTCGCACCCTCCCCCAGATCTCAGTTGGAGGTACCAGCAGTCTTTGGCAAAAAAATGGTTTGAAATCAGCCTAGCTTCCGGCTGAATAGCTCTGCTGGTGAGGAAGACAAGCCTGTGTGTTTCTATGGCATCCACACAGCAAAATCTCACTTAGAGTATCTGAAAATGTGGACCTAATACATCTTTATTTTCTTGCTTTTAATTTCTCTGCTTGATTTATGATTCTTGTAAAAAGGGGAAAAAAGCCTATTTACAAGAATGGATGTGAAATTAACCATTAGTTTTCTGCTCAAATGGGTGTGATGGACATAGTGCAAGACGATGATTAACTAGTAGAGCAGAAGTCAGGTTAAAGCTGAAATTCCTATGCCTTTTTCTTTTGTAGCTTACCAGTCTGTATATAGAAGCAACGGTGGGATAGACCCCTTTGTTAGGAACAAGACTTGTACTGGCTGGATAGCAAGAACACAGTTGCAAAGACTTTTGGCCTAAAGTTTAGTGCAAGTTAAGTAAGATCTTCCACCTGACTCATAAGTATTCCACATCAATGAATGTCTAAGGTGTTTGAAGGTAGAAATAATACCAAGGGTACTTCCCTCATAGCCGAGTCTATCTGTATAACAGGTCCTGAAACAGGATGTTTTTAAAATACTTCATCTTGCCATCTTCCTTTTTTTTTTTTGTCTAGTTGTTCAGGGAAGAATAGCCAAGTCCTTTCATGTTAAATGGGTTTAAGGGCAGATGGTTGTTTATTTCCCTGAAGCAATGCTGTACCTCACGTCTCTGCATCAGGGTGAGGCTGAGGTTTGTGTCAGGCAAATTCCACAGTAATGTTATTCTTAAAATCACTTCTACTGGTAGTTTATCCTGGCTGCTAGAAATGCCCTCCTTTACCATTTCTGCATTGATATACAATCTGGCCAGCAACAGTTCAAATTTCATAGTGCACACATAGGTACAGATTTAGTCAACAGTTAGCAAAAAAATGGCTCATTACTATGTCCTAGAGGTGACCCATTTCTACAATGCTTTGCGTTGGTAAATCTGGGCTAGAGCCACCTGCCCCCTCAGGCCACAGAGGGAGCTCCTGACTTGCACCCACTCCTTTGCTACCATCCTTGAATTCTCACTGGTCTCAGCCCTTCCCACTTGCAAACTGGCCCGTAGCTCCAGTCCTGAAGTCTGTATTGTTGTTAGAATTGTGCTGTCGGGAAAAGCTAAATAGGCCAGCTTCTGGCCAGGAAGGATGGCAGTCGGGGCTGGAGCACTGCTGTCAGGGCCACCTCTGTGGGTAACAGAAGCAGAAGAGCCACATGTCTGTGCTGTGTGGGAGTTGAGGTATCACAGCACCCGGCTTTGGACTCTTTCCTCACCTATCATCACACCACTATTTTTGGTGCCAGGCACACCATTGTGGCAAATTCCAAATGAAAATGTTCCTTCTGTGGCATTTTGGCAGTTTCTTAGCCACAAACCTTTGCAGTCTATTGGCCTGAAACGAGACTAATAAAGCAGTTCCTAGAGCTCTTATTTTAGACTCTCTCCAAACTCAAGTGGACCTTCTTACTTCATTGCTTTACACTCAGTTCAGATTTGAAAGAGATCTTGGCAGCTCTGAGAGCCATGAAACATTTTAAAGTGATTAATAAGCCTGCACACTTACAACAAAGGATGACTCCTGCAGGACTCTGCCTACATTTCCTGTTAACGTCAGATAGCAATCCATCCAAATAAAGTAGATAACAAGTGGATTTTTTCATATGCATCCATAACAAAGTCTAAACAACAGGAATAACAACAAAGTGCTTAATACGCTTATACTTACAGCAACCTTCCAGTACCTGAAGGAGGCCTACAGGAAAGCTGGAGAGGGGCTATTCATAGAGGGTTGTGGGGATAGGACCAGGGGGAATGGGTATAAACTGAAGAGGGGCAGATTTAGGCTGGACAACAGGAAGAATTTCTTCACCATCAGGGTGGCGAGGCACTGAAACAGGCTGCCCATGGAAGCTGTGGCTGCCCCAATCCCTAGAGGTGTTCAAGGTCAGGTTGGATGGGGCCTTGGGCAGCCTGATCTAGTGGGATGTCCCTGCCCATGGCAGGGGGGTTGGAACTGGATGATCTTTAAGGTCCCTGCCAACCCTAACTATACTATGATACACAGTATTTTGTTTTTAGAACAAAACAGATTAAAAAACACTCTCAAAGAAAACAAACCTATTCATATTATAAGTCCTCTGTCCAAGTCTCCAAATCACACCTGTACCTGTCTAAATACACAAAACATTAAACTCTCTTTTCATTTTCCCATAATCTCTTCAGCTGCCTCAGTGACACGTACTCTTCCTACTTACACTAGAGAGCCCATCACTTGTGCATCTCAGAGTAGATGATACATGAGACTGTGCTTCTTCAGGCAAACACCTGGGGCTCTCTGTGTATCAAAGCCAAATCTCACAGTCACCTCTAGTGCTATAACCCCTGCCTTCCTGGAGGTGACCACATGCCTGCCTGTGGTCCAGCTGAGTCCCCAGGAGGTGTCACCGCAGATGCCCAGGCACAGGAAGAAGATCCTGTTTCCTCACAGATGGCCTGTGTTGGCTGTGTACAGCCAAGGGATGCGTACCAATAAATGTCAGGCTGTTTGACTGCAGGCTTGCAGTCTAGTACAACCTCATCGGGCTGGGTACTGCCATGCATGTGTAGGCCATTCCCAAGTATCACAATTGTGGTCCTCACAAACAGGCCAGCTATTCACTGCTCTGACCAACTACAGCTGTATTGACATGTTGCCCTCTCTACTTTTATGTTGCCAGCATCTTTAATTTGAAAACCCACTGTTGCTTTCCACACAGCCTGTGTAGTTTATCATTTTTTTCTTTTTCTAATGTAAAGGTACGGCATCAATTTTCTCCTTTTCTTGTCTGTGTTTTTTCCAGCAACACAGTGTCAAGTCTCTAGCCACTTGGTAATCCTAGTTGCAAAGCCCTCTCTTGTTTCCTTAGAGCAGAAAGCTGTCTGTGCTTACACTGGAAGAGACCATATGCTAAGAAATCCACTGTTGCTTTTGTGCCCCATATAGCGTTTCTCTTTCTTCCCTCAGGGAAGAGCAATCACAAAGAGTCTTCTTACTTTGTGTTAAGAAGTGGAAGTGCTTATTGTGATAGTACCGCTGCCTTACCCAAACAGGCCAAGAGACAAAGAACTCTGAGCCAGTCCAACTACTGTGGTTGAAACACATTTATAAAAATAGCTATCTATCTATATTTATTTGTACATACATTTCTCATCCTTGTGTTTGCTTCCCCTCTGGTAACCTGATATTCCTGCAAGTTTATGTCTTTGTTACATTTTAGCTTCACTTCCTGTCAAATTATTTCTTTTTATTTAGTTTTACCTGTCAAAAAACATGAGCTAATTCTCTTTGTGATGATCTGCCACTGCTTCCTAGTCTCTAGTGACAAGATGCAGCAACTGTATGCCTGCAAAGCTTGTGCCATGAAAATTACCTGGGCACCTTTACATACGCGTGAGCAGAGAAGACAGACCCAGACTGAAATGCCTTGACCAGCTTAGCTCTGCTCTCAGATGCTGCCAAACAAGAAACCTCTGCACACAACCATGGCCTTTCTGCATCTTTTGTCTCTGGGTTGACAAATGGTCGATGTGTAGGGTCTAACAAAATGGACAACATAATTTATCTGAATCTATCCCTCACCAATCCTAAAATGCCCTCTAGGGGAACTTACTTAGGGGCTTGGAAGGGATAACACAGCAATCTGGTGTAACTGTTCTGAAATTACTTATTCTGTAAATTCACTGCATACTACCTGACTAATGGCAGCGGCAAAGGAACTCTCTGTAATATGGTATTTACTTATGGTCATTTTTACTGCTGTGATGCTGGGTGTTATTATTTATCTGACTTATCACTCCATGTGCAGAGCTACAATAGCTCCATGCTACCTTGTAGCACAAAGTCCTTGTCTGGCTAGTCTGATGGTTGTCCAACAAGTCATTACTTGCATTGGTAGTGGTGAAACGCAAATCCTGGGTAAACAGATACCTCTTTCATCTCTCCTGCAGAAATGGGTGAGTGAGAATTGGTGTTACACAAGACTTTGTGTTGATGGTGTTCAAAGTGGTTTTACCCTTATTGTTATACCAAGGGAACACATGTGGTGACCAATGATTGATTACCTTAACAAAGCTCATTTTCACTCAGCAGTGGCGGTTTTCAGAAGGGTGATAATAACGGATATCATTGCTTAAGTTCTCTCTCACATGTTATTCACTGTCCCATGAAAATAAAAAAGTGATTAATTCCTCTAACAGCTTTTCTGGTACTCCGGAAACATTGACATTAAGTGGCAGATACTGCATATTTACCTATAGGAGCAAAAGTCCATAATGGTTTTCCTTTAGAAATAAAAATTGGGGATAATACATCAATTAAAGAACTGGAAGAATATCTGTAAGGAAATAAGAGTATTCACAGAAACAAAGCTCTTGGCAAGGATTCGGGACTTCCAGAGGACCAGGGATGAAAAAGAAGGCTATGTCTACCTGTGAGATGGAGCTTGAGTGCTTGAAGAAACAGAATTGGAGCTGGAGGCTTTGGTGGAAGCCTTGGCTGAGGTTGCAGGTGCAGGTTACACAACCTGAATAAGGGAAAAGCAGACGGTTCGTGTTACCTGTCAAAACAAGGTAATATTCCTCTTTGGGAGATTTTATCTGAGATGCTTCCAAGCATGACACCTTCTTTAAAACAGCACAATCATATAGATACCAAGGATCCAAAAGGGGTGAAGGTAATACCTAGCGGCAGTTTATCAGGAGAGCACCATGCTCTATGGCAAAAGACCCAGTAAAGAAGATCGTAACGGCCAATGCTGGTGCATCCTCCTGTCTAAGGGGGTCAAATTAGCTGTGTGTTCCTCCTCAGAAGTGGTACCAGCCACAGAGGCAATAGGGCTGGGTTAAGACACTGTTATCACTCATACTCTACAACTTGCATGTAAGAAACAGCAGCTGCTCAACCCCCTGCCCCTGACGCATGCCTGTGCAGCACCTCACAGGGTGCACAGTGTCAGTAGGAAATTGAAGTAATGAGGCTCAATTAAACAGCTCCCCATACAGTCATGGATGAACTTGTCCCAGCAAGAGTACCTAGATCCAGTGGCTCAGCAGGGTGGTTGTGTGAAGTGCAGCTGGTTCAAAGTCATTTGTAGAATACTGAATATTCCTCCTCCCTGTGGGACACACTTGCCCTTTTGAGTACCACACACACAGGGTGTAGCCAGGGAGGCCACAAAGACAGACGATTTTAATGCCACCCCTTCCATTTTTATACATGCCTGTTTACCAAGTAGTAAGGATAGACAAAGGAAGAAAAGGTCACCATCCTCATAAAAATCAAGAAGGCTTTGGCTGACATAACACTGGTTTACTTCTGCAATGAAATTTGGGCATCATTGAGCTTTGCTCTCATTAGTGGATATGTAGGACAACACTCACCTTCATTTAGAGTGTCAGCACAAAATTTTATGTCTTTTCTTCTTCCCTAGAGAGTCTTCAGTATGGGATTTACATGGTAGCTAGAATTTTTGGAACCTTTTTCCAGAAGTATATTTCTGCAGAAAATATACTTATTTATATTTAAATAAGTAAGTCTTGTTTAAATTTGTATCATTACCTTTTATATATTTTTTTTCCACCAGGACTTTTCTCTTTAGCTGCTTTCATATAAACTATGCTCCTAAACTTCCAGATATGATGGAAATGGGAAGTCAGCCTCTGATATCTCTTAAGTTTGGCCTCTGAAACTGAAACTTACTTGCTGCAGGGAAGCAATGCTTCTTGCAATAGATTTCACAGTTCTTGCAACATGCGAGTCACTTAGTCAAATTTTGCTATAACAGCATATAAAGCTTGCAGAACTGTATGTATATAAGCCTGTACTAAGTAATTAGAGGAGCAACACCATTCATCGCAGAACACCACTCAGCTGGGCAGCAGCACGGCAAAGTGACCTGGATGTACAGTGGTGGGGGACTTTTGGCGTGGGTTTGGGCAGGAGGTGGCCCCCTTGCAAAGTGGCATTCAAAGGAGATGAGAATTCCAATTAAATCAAGGGTCCCAGGTATTCTGGGAAAGTTTTTTTTTTACTGACTAACAGTAAGACAATGCTTGCATAATTGCCCAAACATGTAGCCTTTGAATAATAATAATAATAATATTGCTATTCTCCAAGATACATTTTATTTTCAGACCTGACCTGATAACAGCAGAAGCAAAACACTGAATTTCACAATTACATCAAACCAAAACCAATAACAGAATGCATGCAGAAATTAAAATCTATTACAGGCAATTTGTGCTAAGAAACTAAACATCCCCGAAAGCAAGACAGCTTCAACCATTTCAGTTTGGTTTTGTTACAATTGGTTCTCCTCTCTCTATATCACTATTTAGGCCTAAGATCTTTTCTTCACATCCGCTATAATCCCATTCTTTTTCTGTCTTCCATCATGCTAGAGATATTCTAGGTCCTAGACAATGTACATATTCAATTCACATAACATAACTACAACCATCTTTTTCATTTTCCTTATTACAAAAAATATTAGATATTGAATCCTAACAAACTTTATAGATGTATTTCTCATTTTGAGTCTTATGCAGTATCCACTGGATATGAATAGGATAGTTTCCCATGAATGCAAAAACATTGATACAAATAATACAGCAACAAAAAAGCACTTGTAAAAAAACCTCTTGTAAAAATTACAGGAATGCAAGAATCTCCTTGACTGAAGACAAGCAACTCCTGAATCACTGAGGAACCTACTCATCAGCTTTCAGCCTTCCTAATAACACCACCCAAAGAAAAAGAAGCTTCTTTTCTCTTTCCTATGTTTGAACTACCTGGAAAATGATAACTACAACTTACCTTTCCATGCACATCCCCTCCAAAAAGAGGAACACAGCAAGTGACTGGACAAATCATTGTTAAGCCCTGTTAAGCCATTTGTGGGATCACCTTCAGAGGCTCCTGAGATTTTTTTTTTTTTTGTTCACCTTTGAGGTCTGTAGAATTTTTACCACTGGTTCCAGAAGGCAGGAGGACCTGGGTCAGCCTATTCCTTTTGGTACTCTGAGAGACCCTATTTGGTCATGGTTCTTCAGCAAAGTATTTCTGAAAGGATAACAGAGCATTTATTCTGATGCTGTAACTGGTAAAACAAACCCAGTTACCAGTGGACTGTGTCTGTCCTCTTTCCTTTAGCGAGTAGTTAGAGCACCATGATAGCACTACCAAGTCCTGCCAGACCTGGAGAGAGTGGCACCAAGATGTCTATCTGCCAATGGAGAAGGGTCTGACAGCGAGTTAGAGCTGAAGGGAGTGAGACAGAGAATATTTGCCTCAAGTCCTGAGCAATCAGGGAAGATTACTACTGTAATTTGTGGCTCTACACAGTGACCTCCTTGGCTACATGCAGTTCTCACTGATATTAGGGTGGTCCCAGTTGATGGACTTCCACTACAGTCAAAGAACTACAGATCGTAGAATCATAGAATCATTAAGGTAAAGATTTTCAAGATCATCCAGTCGAACTGTCAGCCCAACACCACCATGCCTACTAAACCATGTCAATAAGTGCCATGTCTACACATTTTTTGAATACTTCCAGGGATGGTGACTCCACCACTTCCCTGAGCAACCTGTTCCAATGCTTCACCACTCTTTCATTTAAGAAATTTTTCCTAATATTCAATCTAAACATCCCCTGGTGCAACCTACTTTCAGGTAGTTGTAGAGATCAATAATGTCTCCCCTCATGCTCCTCCAGGCTAAACAATCCCAATTTTCTCAGCTGCTCCTCATCAGACTTGTGCTTCAGGCCCTTCACCTTCACCAATTTCATTTCCCTTCTCTGGATATGCTCTAGCAGCTCAATGTCCTTCTTGTAGCAAGGGGCCCCAAACTGCACACAATATTCCAGGTATAGCCTTACCAGTGCCGAGTACAGGGTCATAATTGCTGCCCTGCTTCTACCGGCCACAACATTTCTAATACAAGCCAGGATGCTGCTGGCCTTCTTGTCCACCTGGGCTCGCTGCTGGCTCACATTCAGCCAGCTGTTGATAAGCACCCCAGGTCCTTTTCCACCAGGCAGCTTCTCAGCCACACTTCCACAGCACTGCATGGCTGAGGGCCAGTCTGCAGGTACCACTGTGTCATCAACACCGTCAAGGAGGAAATAGTTGCTGATCTGACCTAGTGCTTAGTATGAAGTACAGTGCCAGTGTGCCTTGCAGCTTGACTTGGTTGCACTTCCAATCATCTAGTGGGAAATGAGGGGCAGAAAGAAAGCAGCAACGAATCCTAGCATTTTTTTTCTCCTCTCTGCATCCTGCACCCCCTGCTACCTTCATTTCATAGCTTTGCTGTCAAAGGCTGAAGAGAGAAAAACAACACTGGTGCAAGTCTAAAAAGCCTTTTTTGGTAAGGAGTTTTGGTACCAAATTCCCAGGCCATGGTTTTCCAAGTGACTTGTTTTTATCACACACTCAATAATCTAGAAGTATCCTACAGTTTCTCTCCTAACAGGCTGGATATTTAAATGTACAAACATTTACACTTTCAAGAATTCAAATCTGCAGTTTCAAAATGGAATTACGCCAATCACGTAGGCCATCTGGCTGAATTTGTTGTTAGGAAGTCATAAATAAGGATGACGTGGGGTCACTTAATGGAAAGGCAGTGACATTTCATCTATGGTTTATCACTACCCTCTGTCCACACTGAAACAAACTTAAAGTCTCAGCTTAGTTTTCAGTGGACAAACTGTCTCTGTCACAATTTCCCACCTCCTCCTGTAAAGAATTTGTATACTGAAGAAAGGATTTTATGGACTCAGTTCTGTGACCCATACACTAGCAGCATCCTTACTGACTTCAACAGCACATTTCTCACATCTGGAAATGCACTACAGAAATTAGTTCTATACAATGGTCAAGGAGGAAGCATGCATAAGATTCAATGCTGATTTAAAGAATTCTCATTGTTAAAGCAAGGGTAGGATGCAGAGCCGTTACACGCTAGGTCTCTGCTCATGTGCACGTGCACATGAAGCCTCTATTTTCAATTGCTTCTTGGCATAAAGAGTAGGTTTGATTTACAAAAAGGTTCAGAACTTCTATGAGGATCTTACTCATTTCTTTCTCACAGGAAATATGCTCTCTTCTAGTCTCCTCAGAGGAATATGTCTTTGTAAGCAGGGTCAGCACTGCTAGGGGAGGGGAATAATATTATTTGAAGATTCATGATCATGGTTTCAAGAATATTCTTGGTTGGGCACTAACGTAAATCTATTTGTGTATGTGCCTGAGGAAGATAGGATCTCAAAACAAGTAAAAAGCAGATTTGAGGAAGACAGTAATCTCTTCCATGTCATTAGTGAATAGGACAAGAAACGGGCTTACCTGCAGCAAGATATGTTAAGGAACAGTAAGCCTAGAGAAGCACTGAGAATGACTGCCTGAGGAGGTATGAGGTCCCAGTTGGTAGAGGTGCTTGAAAGGAAACTGTTCCTGGGGAGATGCAGATATGGTTAGGAACAGAATAAATAACCTCTGGATAGACATTCCAGCCCTGTGACTGACAAAAATATTTTACTCCCTTCCACCAATCTGCTGTTTTTTTGAGATCTTCTAGCCTGCTCCATTGAGAGCAGTGACAAGATATCTCAGTTATTCCTATCTGATCTCATGTGAAAGGACGCCCAAAGCAGCAAGGAAAACAGACAGGAAAATGTAGCCTCAGAGCATGAAACACAGAAAATAAGGATATACTGATGACATCTGAGCAATCCCTCAGTCTCCAGGTGAAATACTGGAACTTGGCAGGCATGTAAACAGAACCCACTCCTGGGTATGCAGGTGTGTGTCTGCCTGACATCAAAACAAGTGGTAGCACAACCAGCTGTGGGTCATCCAGATAATTCAGTGGTCTTGTAACCTTTATGAGCAATTATTTAGTAACATCCAATAATAAAAACCAAATATGCTGCAGGTAACATGGTGAACAGCTGACAGAATCCGTGAGTAAAGACACCACATAAAAAAAATCAACACAACAGGTTGCCATTAAAATGAGGCACTCCATGTGAACTGATGGCTGCTGGAGTCACATTTGTGCAGCTAGAACTTTTCTTGTTAAGTATCCTTTTAAAGAAGCTGAAAATATCCACTAACTCTGAGAACAAACATATCATTTTAAAGCAGAATAGGCCTGAAAGACTTTTTAACACTTGTTCGTTGATTATATTAATGCCAGAATATATTAAAGAAGTGCAATATAAATTTGATTTTAATTGTTTTGTACACACGCCAGTGAAAAGGAACTGATTGGATACAGTTCACAGGCAATATGTTAATACGTTATTTTCATATGATGATAGCTTTGCATAATCATTCTTTTTCCAAGATTTAGAAGAACCTGTTGTTAACCAAAGCACAGGAGAGAGGAGAATACAATTTACATAAAATCGGCTACCCTACACATTAATTAGTAATGTGGCTGAGCGGAAGGTGTGTTCACTTAGTAGAAAGTACACTTTATAATTTATACACCAGCTGTTTCAGTGCTTTCTAGTCCATTTTCCTCCCTGCCTGCCTCTAATGAAATCGTGTTACTGGAGAATTGACTGGGGTGAATTGAGATTTTAATCCCATTGACGCTTCTCTATGGAAAGGCACACTGGTGGGAACTTTTAATGGAAGGTCTGTAATCAGAAGACACTTGTATTCAGTCCCCTACTATAATGACTCTCATCAAATGTTAAAGCCCAGGCAGTGTGCAGAAGGCTAGAATTTCAAGGTTTTTGACCAACCCCATTTGAGGCATTCCTCTGGGAGTGTGTGATTACTCAAGTTTAGCAGTTTATTGCCTCATCTTTCAATATCCAGTGAAGCACAAAATTCTCATCTAGGTTGCTCTTTTTACTTAAAGCACAGGCCAAAATAGACTGCAGAGCTACTAGCACTGTCATTGAGGTTAATTCTTGCTTCTCAGTTAACAGGAGATCAATGGAAAAGCTTTAAAATATTAGAATACAAATGCTGCTTAGTCTCTAAAAACACTCAGCAGCTTTTGTAAAAATTCTGGTTCACGTCACATTTTTCCAATGCGCACGCGCGCACACACACACACTCACATTTATTTGTTACTAAGTGCTCCTTTAAGGCTAAGAGTAACATTAATTGAGAGGTGGTGCTGTTCTGCAAAGAAGGATGTAAACATGTATTAAAATCCAACAGAGCGAACAGTTTTCCTATTCCCCAAACTTTGCAGTCAAGAAAAGTACAGTCATTAAAAGAGAGGTGGTCAAAAAGCAAGCTGAATTGGGAGTTAATGGGACTCATTATGTCTGCTGCATGTTAGTAATGTCTCCTTCTCTACCAGAAAAACAAGCAGAAATAGACACAGAAAAGCAAAACCCACTTAAACAAATGCCTGTTAAAATCCCTGTGAGAAGAATGCATTTGCTCTGAACAGACACAAACACATCTATTAATACAGTGGAAGGCACTTAAACAAATACACGTTAAAGAAATAAACTGGGAAAATGAAGGAACTTCTGACAAAAAGATGTCAAATGCTGTTAAAAGGAATAAATCTATTTAAAAGACAACATACTTTTCAAATGCAGTAAGTCAAAATAGAAGGAATAATAGGAAGAATGCCTCTGAAGAATTAATGTTAAATAAAAATGTCTTCTCTTTCCTTTCCTCCTCCTTTTCCTTCCTCCCCAAAAAAGGAATCAAGATGAGAGTTTCTTTAATAAGCATTTCTCTGGCAATTTAATGAATACGTTTGAATGACTTCCCTTATTCTCTGTTCCTTTCTTATTGAATTGGTCAGACAAAGGTCTAATTTGGGAGTGTTTTTACTTGAAGGAGCTCTTTCTTTCTGACACTTCTTTCGGGCCAGCATGGGTTCAGGATTTTCTACTCCTTATGCAATTCACTCCCTCTGCTCCCTTTCTTATTTTACTTATTTCAAAAAATGTTAGGATCCGCTTGTCATTAGAGGTTTTCTTTTTTATGGTTTCCAATCTGAATAGGCACCTACGTTCTCACATTCCCTGCAGAATTCATAGTAGTTATTGTGTATGTACTATAATTCATACAGGAAGGATTACAATGTAGCTTTTCATTGGGTTATGTTTGTGTGCATTTTTCAGGGCTTATTTCCTATGGATACATGTGTATAGATTTTTTCTGTGTACCTGAGTGACTTTTGGGACGTCTTCCTTTAGACTTCTCCTACTCAACTTTGGTGGGCTTATTTGAGAGCTCTAAATGTTAAGATTCGAAGGGAACATCCAGACTTCAGATTTCTTTATAGTTTCTGTAAGACCCTAGTTTTTCCAAGCACTCTCCTGCTTTCTTTTACCAGCCTCCTGTGCATTTCTTGCATGGTTTTCTCACTCTCCCACATGACAAGTCAATCTCTGTTCCAAACAAGCTTTGTGCTGGTGTCTCTCAGAATTACCAATCCATACACCAATGATCTGCATGCTTCACAGACATCCATTAATTTATTTGCTCAGCACCTATATTAGGCATGCAATATTACATCAGTTTGGCAGGGAGAGAACTGAAACAGAGACAAAGTAACTGAGTCGCCCAAGGGCACTCAGAAACTCTGCCCTAGAGCCAGAAATCTCATCCAGACTCCCACTTCTTAAACCCAGTTATTACTGAATATGTTCCGTGCAGTCCTAATTCACCAAAAAGTGTAAGATATGAATTCAGACATTTTGAAGTCATGCCTAACTGCGTAATACTAACATCTTACTATTTGAGCAATCTTTTCCAGCTCTCTGGAAGTAAACAGCTTAGTAATTAATAAATAAGCCCATTAAAAGCAGATTAAACTTCAGCAAATGTGACAGATTCTTTCTGTAAAGGGCAAGGAGGCTCCTAAGCACAGACTAGGACTCTGCTCACTCCATGCTCACCTTCCTCGTTGGTGCTGACCTAGTTATGAACTCTCCATTTTAAAGAGGATGCACCAAAGAAAATGTGGAAACTATTGAGAGATAAGAGTTGGTCCAAGGGGAAAGAAAAAGATCCATCAACACAATAAAATAATTGGCCAGGCTGTAGCATTGCTGGAAGGGATTGAAAGGAGCCCTGGACCATGAATGGATGGATCAAGGACCCATCCATGATCAAGGCATGAGCAATACTCTTACCAAAACTAAAGAGTAGTTTATAATCTGCAATAATAGAGTTATCATATAGAAAAGGAAGCAGAGAAAGAAAACGCCCAGGGAAAAACCCAGGGACAGAAAGTATACCTGATCTTTGAGACCTGAGCATCACCTTTCTAGAATGCTTATAGTGTCTTTTTACCCTTAGGTATTCAAATACCTATGTTGATTATGGGTATTTGGTATCGCTAGACTAAAACTACAGAAAGAGTAAAGAATTTATTTTCTGATTAGAATACAAATAAAGGCATCCAATGATTCCAATCTTTCTATAGTGCCTTCTAAGTCAGTCACACAGACTAATCTGTCCCTATACCTATTCTAAAATATCAGAAGCTGTGGATACCAATAATTTGTTTGGAAAATAAGACAACCTCAAATTTTTGTTTTGATCTACTTAGGTTTCCTTCACTCTATTTTCTCCAGGTGGTTACTTTTTGAAAAAGTGGAGTGTGGTAAATTGCCCCTGCAGTAAAGACAGCAAAACTCTAAATACGGTGCAGGCTGAAGATATAAAGTACTCGCATGACAAAAATGTGTCTGTCTTTAAAGCTGGTCCTTCTGACTGCTACTAAGGCATGTCTGGCCATGTACTATTCAAGCTGTGAAATACTGCAATGAAGGTCATAGTAATAGCAAGACCTTCTACTTCTAACAAAAAGATTGCTGTTTATTGCAGGGAAGCTCTCTTAAATACATTTGCACAGCACTTAGTACAATGAGACCCGGTCTTCAGTGATACAACAGTAATAACTGTCAATAACACTGTTTATGAACATTTTCTCTTTTCAGCAACATAAGGGCGCTTTTCTAATACACAAAGGCTATAAACTTGAACTATTGCACTATTTCTAAGGGCAGAAGTGAGACCAGAGATCAGGCAGATGAAGCGTATCTTTTGTGATTTATTTGCTCACTGCCACACCACCATCTTTCTGCAGTGAAACCATAAGGAGGCAATGATCAGTGCTTAACTCAAATGTAAATAAGTATAAGACCTTCTGGAGGCCAAAGCAATAATCTCATTCAGACAGATATAAAAATTGATGCGACTGGGAAGTATAAGCCATCTACACTTCCTGTATAAGGTAATTTAACAGGAAACACAACCTTTGTTCTGTGAAATATCAACATAAGGATGACTACACAAAAATGCAAGACATCTGTAGTAGGAAACAATCCCACATGAGCCTGAAGGAGTAGAGTAGCCAGCCTAATATGGCATAGGTCTTTTCCCTTCCCAGACCAGAGCTACATAGTCCATGGCTTTCATGAATTTCTTGGCCTCTGTTAACCTCTAATAGCTTAACGCATCATATGTTTTCTCCTCAGGACAAACTGCTTTCCACAACACAGTCCTAAGGAAAAGGGAAAAAAAAAAAAAAAAACCAACCAAACCTAGTACTGCCACTCAAAGAGAAAAGGCAAATCAGCAGATGCAGAAAAAAGAAATGTCGTCATTGAAATTTTGTTGTGTCAAATCACTTAAATGAGATCATCATCTAGTATAATGTATTGATTTTTTTGCATTTCCTGGGAAGATGCCATTTGAAGGAGACAAGGTGCCTTATATTTGCTTTTAGGCATTATTTAACACCATGTTTTACTCTTCTATGTAACGATTCGTTTGTGTGCCAGTAACTTGATGAACATAATTTTGTCATATCCACAGGGGTATAACGTGGTCATACAGCTCAGAGCTCTATAATATGCAGTGAGTTCTTTTATAAATTCCTGTGACCTACAAAAAACCACTTTTGTGTGTAAGTATCTCCAATAGATTGATCTAGCTTACCTTAATATTTTATGACCATGCACGTTCAACAGGGAAGATGCTTATGATGACAGTATTTTATATCCTTTAATTATGTGGTAAATATTCAAAATGCAACTCCATGTTTTCTTACAGGAAGCAGTAATAGCAGCAGCAGTTATAAAAGCGGATGAATCAAGGAACAGGTTATTCACATCATGAGAACAGAGAAGAAATTAGGCCACAGAAAAAAAACAGTTGCTTTTGAACTTTCAATTAAGAAAATGTCCATGCAAGTCAAATAGGTAGTATAGCAAGTTGATACTATTGATACTATATTGTACTCTGTCAAGGAGTTTCAGCCAAACCCATCCCTTTTCTGCAACAGTTAGCCCACAACTTCATGGTTTGATTTGCTTTCAAAGAGTAGTCATTTACCTGAGCAAGCCAGCCAAAAAAGAGGATGAAATACACCTGCTGTTATTTTCCACATGAATCACTGACTCAATGACTCAATTTTCAAAGAGGATATAAAAACAACACTACAAGATTGATGTAAATATAGCAAAATGGGTGAAGGACTATGAACTTGCAAAGACTTAATGAACTGCTCTTCCGCAGATAGTGACCAAGTGTAAGAAATATCTGATAGATAATGCTTTGGACCAAATGATCTACAATAATGAATTCACAATATTATGTTCTCTCGAGATTTTTGAGGGATACAACTTGTAGACTTTAGGACAGATAACTTGCAGAACATATTTCGTTGAATGGTTTGGATTGGAAGGGACTATGAAGCTCACCTAGTTCAACCCTCTCTGCAGAGAGCAGGGACATCTTCAACTAGATCAGGTTTCTTGTTTGTCCCACAAGTGCTCAGTACTCCAAAATACATTCAATTTCTTGCTTTTAGGAAAAAAGCCAACAAAAATAGATTGCTTATTTTGAAAACTTCAGCCAAACTGTAGGCATAACTCAGTCTCTCACAGGTAAATGTAATCTAAGTAATAGGAAATGAAAAATATAATAAATTCAAGTACACAGCACTTGGGGAGGGACAGAAGGAAGTAACTGCACAGAATGAGCCTAATCACCACCTAGTACAAAGAAGCCTCACTGTTTTTTTGAGGTACCTGTACTCAACTGATATCTGTATCAGTTTGAGGAGTGATGCAGTCGCCAGTAGATTCTTTTGGTTTTCAGCTCTGCAGGGGGGGCATCTACTACAGCAAGACCCATTTGCAGGATGGCTGCAGCAGCGTCTGGTAGAAAACCTGTACCTGTGTTGCCATCAATGCTCTCTGTGCTTCTCAGATCTGCCCAGCTGCTGTGCTTGGGGAATCTGAGCAGACAAACCAGAAGCACTAGCCCTACAGTTTCCAAAGGAAGCTTTTTTTTCCATTCCCAGAGAATTTCTGCTGAGCTCCAGGGTCTTGCAGCCTCCTCTAGCAGGTAATTGGATGATGAAGCCAGCTCCTGGGAAAGGAGCTAGGTACAGACCACTGTCTTAGAAGGAGAAGTCCTCCCAGGTGCCACAGCACAAATGACTCCCAGCAAACATCCACGTGCCACTGAATTTGCATACTACATGCAGGCAGACTGAAACACGTGCTTAGAAACAGGTCTGTAACCTTGTTCAGGAACCAAGTTACGGTTACATATTTACACTGAATAGAAAGTGGATCCACGAAGCAGCACATATGTTTGTCTGACAGTCGTTAAACTGGGATTTGACTGCAGACCTTCTGGGAAAAATCTAGCAGGAAAGAGCTGAGTATCTGCCTCAGTCTTGGCATGCAATAGTGCAGCTCCATTACCATTAGGGAATTGGCATATGTCTGGAATTAGGTACGCTGGCAATCAAACCACTTCTTTACAAATAACTGAAAAAAGTGAACAACCTCTTTGTTATCAAATTGATTCAGGCATCTGGGACACAGTGGGTGATTCCTATTGATTATTTTCATTCAGGTTTTAGAGTGAATTTACTTTGGCCAAATGTCCTCCTTTCATTTTTACTTGCCATGAACATTAGAGTGATCAAGTTTTACTAACAACAGATGTGACCTTGACCAAGTCCTTTTATGCCACTGTGTTTCCATTTCCCCCTTTTCTCTTACCTGTCTCAACTGTAAACTCAAAAAAGGCAGTGCATTTATTAAGGTCTATACTCTAATTAGGTATACTGCGCCCAGTCTAGTCTGGGATCACTCTGCATAACTCTAATACAAGACAGAATAACAAAAAATTGTGCAAAATGCATTTTGAAGTCTCATATATGGTGACCACCAGTGTGAAAGTAGTCTGAAATTCAGAGGTGGCATCCAAGTCAGATGCGCTTTCTTTCTTGCTCATCCAAACATGTAATCTATCTGCCCAGTCACGGTGAGGCCACACAGCTCAAATTGTGAATACTGAGTGTGGGCTACTTCCATCAATTTGCTTCAAGCAAATTTGCTTCAAGCGGAGTTGAAAACAGTGTGTGTGGGGGGAAAACTTTTAGAAGATTGTTGAATAAAAAGCTAACATAGAACCAAATGCTGATATGCTCAGAGAAATTTCAAGAGCAGAAAAAAGTGCCTACTTTTGTCTGATATATTAATTGCAAATTACACGTTCTGTTGCATCCCAGTGCTTTTTCAAAGCCCAGTAACCCGCTTGAGTTGCCTAGCAAGCGGACAGTTTATAAATAGAAACAAAAATTATAATAAAAAGCTTTATTCTATCTCTTTGGGATCAGACACATAACTGGCTTATAGCTTTCTCAACTACAAAGAGTTGTTGCTCAAACACAAAACTCACATAAACATTGCTTTCCTAAATGCTTCTGTCAAAGGTCCCTCACATGCTCTACCATTTGTGGCATCCCACCAAGAGAACATGTCATACAGCAAAACCACCATCCGCAATACCCCTTTCTTACCTTAGACAGGGCACAAACATAAAGGCTAGCTCACCCTGTATTATTTAAACCCTTTACTAACAAGGGCAAGGTTCTCAGCAGCTGTAGATTGAGACAATTTCACTGAACTCACTCAAGACAAGTAAACTTAAACCAGCTGAGTACCTGGTTTAACCAGTATAACTTCTGAGTGTAATTACTGCATGATGAAAAAAGACAGAAGAATATACTTTGTTCTTAGGGATATTTGCTTTGTATTTCTGGGGTTTGTGTTGATTTCTTCTTAGGGTATTTTTTTCTTTAGGAAGGAGGAGTGAGGTGAGAGGAATTGGTTTTGGCCTGCTCAGGAGCTGCAGAGCTGAAGCTGGGAATAAATGCAAAAAAACACTTTAATAAGTATTGAGTGCCAAATGAAACACTGGCTTTTCTTCTATGGAAGGAGAAAGCTAAATACAATATTCACGTTACCTCAGTTTCTTCCATTGCTCCAGACAAAACCATTGCCAAGACAAAATAATCCCCTCTGCTATTGCTTAAACTCTTCATGTGCAGTTATTTGTACCAGACAAACAGAAAGAAATTAATCCCATTTTGAGCACTGAATGAGTGGCCAAAGATTTTATTATACAGTTACCATTAGGGGCAAATACGTGGGAAGAAAGAAAACTCTGCCAGGATTTAGGACTGAAATAGACATTTAAAACTTAGCTCATGACTTCACAGTGCCATTGTGAGGTTTTTTTTCCAATGTTTCACCCTTGAGGCATCATGTTCTGTGTTCAGCAGGCAAAATGTTGCCATGACATATACCTCATCTGATCAAAGGTATTGCATGGAATGCCAGGGCTATGATTCTTCGGACTAATTTTGTTATTGTAACTCCACAGACTACAGGGCGTTACACCAGTGATGAATCTGGCTCATCATACACCAAATGAAGCTTAACATCTTTTGTTCCAAGCTTTTCTTTCTATTCACCTCCTCTGCTACCACCTGCTATTACTCTTTGGGTATGTTTACACCACATATTGCAAACAGCCATGAGCAAGCTCTGCCCACACTCTAAGCTGACAGAAGCCATGTGATGGCATTGGCACCAAGCCTGAGCTAATAATCCATCCAGAGAAGGAATTTTTTCAGTTAATAGCATGGGCAGGATGAGTGTACATCCACCCGTACAGTATCAACATGCCCAAAGAGTAATCTATGCTGGGAATCTCTGTACAGGCTTAGAATCTTCTCCTTCCCTGTTTTCATGCACAGAATTTTTCCCATGCCCTATAAACAGATCCTGTACCTGCATCCATAATCCTAACAGTCATGCTCCGGAGTAGTACAGAGAATAAGTGTTTTCATAACAGTCACTTGTTGGTACAGAGCGCTTCAGAAGTGCTCAGTCCTAGATTCTCTACCAGTCTGAACGAGTTTTTCGCCCACAGAGTTGACAAAAGAATGCCATCATTCAAATCATAAGTGTCCCCCTCTACTGTTCCTCTACTTTCCTGTGTCTTCTGCATCAACATCACTATGGCTTATCGATGCTCCCATTCTTGCATATGGCTCATCACCCTTATTTGCAGTAAGAACTGTTGTATTTCCTGAGTTCTTACTCAGCAGCTTCATCTTTTGCTTTTGAAGACCTGACAAAGCATTCTCTTGGGGTCTTGCTGCTCCACCATATCCTTGACCTGCACCAAACCAATAAATATCACCATGACTGCAATGGTAGATAAACCGGGCCTCCACAGCAGGAAGATAATGGTGAGGTCCAAGGCCTTGTGGTGTCTGTGAGGAAGTATTGCATACTTCGCATCTCTTGAAATTTATTTACTCTGATATATGGAGAAGGTGAGTCTTTCATATAATATTTTCAAACAAATTAAAGCTATCTAAACTCAGTGTTTTATACTTTACTTTTCTTATCAGTTTAAATGAATGACCATGCATCAAGATAAGTCAAGTAGTTATCCGTTCCATGATGGTTTTCTACACAGTCTTCAGCCATGCTCTCTACTCAGATACTTTGGGTTGCTCAGCATGTAGACAGAAGCAGAATCAGGGCATGCTAATGGTTTCAATACGCTCAGTTATAAACTCAGACTGAAGCTTGGAATTTACATCCCTATCTCTCTGCATGTTCATAATGGAGAAGGAAGCTCATTTCTTGGTAATATGAAACTCTCTCCTCCAGATACAGGGTAGAACCTGGAACAGTCTCAGAGCAAGAGGTACTAATATTAAGATCAATTATTTGCATACCCACAGAGTATTTTTGCATTAATGGAAGCTGAAAGAGAAGCCATCACTGTTTTTCTATGAGCTTTACTAATAGGTTGCAAAAGTTTAGCGCATAAAGGAAAGATCTCCAATTAAACTGAAGAATCAAAGAATGTGGCTCAAGAAAGGATAGACAAGTAAAGAGTGTGGAAGCATGTCAAGAAGATAAAAATACAATAAACATTATACCTTCCTCAAACCCAGCAATGACTGAAAATTAACATTTTGTGTGTGCATCCTCATGGCCCCTTTTACTACCCTTGTCAATGCCTTCCAGAACACTAAAAGGTTTTAAGTTCAGAATGAACAGTATCACTTCATCTTTCTTCAAATCTGAGGCTGCTAATCAAAGACCTTGTGAAAGTTATGTGGAGTTTGTATTGACAAAGGATTATAGAGATACCTTTCCAGAGCAGAAGCTCATGAATTGCCCACTGACGCAGGGAAAGGGAGCTGGGAATCCAAATATCACTCTACAACTTTTTTCCTCCTATGGGTTGCTATTTCAAGTGAACAGCTCTACTTCACAGTGTTTAAAGAAAATGATTTAAAACCCACTTGATCTGTGTTGTCTCCATTCAAAAAGAATCTAACCTGATTTATTGTTTCTCAAATGGCTGAAACACTACTTTGCTTAATATCATTAAAAACCTGATATTGGCACCCAGCCCTAATGAAAGTATCGGGAACATGGTAGTAACCTATCCATAGAGGGAAAATGAAGCTGTCATTTTTCAATATAATTAAACCTGGTTTCAAAAATCCAAAGGTCTGTAATATGAATTACACTAATTACTTCTTGTGGTTTAAACATTGATTTCAATGTTAAATTTAATGGACTTAATGGACGTTGCTTTTCCCATCAGACTGGTGGCCGATGTTTGTCTTGTTTCTTGAACGCTTATAAATTTCTGTTGACCCTTTAAACATATTACAATTGGCAGCCTGCTCATTCTTTGTGCATAAGAGTACCACTGTTAGTTTCCATGGATAATTCCAGCTTCATCCCAGCAACATGTCTCTTGGAGTTATTTTTGGCAGTCATTAGCATACGTAGCCCAGGAAATAGAAGAAGAGATCATTGGACTAAATTTGCAGAAACGTGTGGGCAATTAATTTTGCCTGGGCAGTATGTGAAATCCAAACAAACATTAGGAAATAGCAAAATGCACAAAAATTCACAGGCCAATGGTGCTGCTGTTTGCTGCACACTAGTCTCTTTCCTATGTTTGCTCATTGCTGAGCAGAGTCAAAACACAGGAACAAGGATGCTGAGCCTAGTTCTGAACTCCAACTGACGTAAATCAGAAGCTGTTGGAATTACATCCAGGGAAAATGTTTTGGAGACCAGAATCGGGTTCCCTCTTGACTTTCTGCTTATCCAGAAAACACAAGAAGCAGTGCTTGGGCTGAACAAATAATAAATATATTACAAATAATAAACTGTAGGCTTAATGTTGACTTTATGACAGAACCCCCATGGATCTCAAGGAGAGTCAGATGAGATGCACTTCATGTGTGTGTGATCTATGAGAGAAAAGGACCATGTCTCTGTTTGGGGTCACACCCCAAAGGCACTCTCCAAAGGTAATGGTTGTTAATGCTTTGATTCTCTCCAGGAGTTAAAATTAGCTGATGTTGCATCCAGGCAAGACAATGTGACTTGTTTCACTGTAAGAACACAAACAAAATCTAGGTTTCTCAGATCATAGAGTGTGCCTCCATAGGAGTAAAATGATGCAATTCTTGTGAGAGGAGGTCTAATCCCAGAGGTCCAGCTGAAAACATATTCTGGGAAACAAGTCCACTTACAAATAAGTACCTAAATAAAGAACTTAGGAGAGAATTTTTAAATTACCTTGTTCCTTGTACCTGAAAATCTCGTTCTCCTAATGTATCACAGTTGCTGAAGGCATTTTAGACTAAGGTTAAAACAACAGCAGAATGCCTGTTTTCCCCCTAGACTTTTCTTACGTTTGTTGTTCACAGACAAGGGAACATGGATACCAAAAGGGGATCAATACCTTGAGATAGTTGTAACATTTCTTTTTCTGCAACGGAAACTCTAGATGCTAGATAAGAGGTAGTGAGTAACAGTGGAAGAGAAGCCTACAAATATTTATTAATTCAGTCTGTCAGGAAACCTACAGCTGCAGTGGAGTCAAATAGAAGAATTTGCTATGACCATAGAATTGCCATTTGTGGCTCAGAACAACAGAATTATTACACACTTATCTATGGTGTGCTTGTTACAGTGGTGATGCCATGGGGGAATTATCATTCAACAAAACGGTTTTCCTCTTTCTCTCTGTTTGTGGTATGTTTCTGAGCAAAGTTGCACTGCTGTATTTGTCACTGGCTGTGCTTGAAGCTGTAATTGGTAGGACTTTTGAAAGAATAATATTAGCAGAGGAATTCTGCCAGCACCCAAATGACTGTTTCTGGCCAGAGAATAAAACATCTGTGCGTGCACAGAAGTAAAATACATATATATTATCCATATGTGAATTGAAATATTGAACAGAGTCAAAACACACAGCTCTGGGAAAAATCTTGTTATGTTAAGGGCCAAGTAATCAGGATCAATAAACCAGCATGATTCATTGACACCAGTGAAGCTCTGCTGATTCACAGCTGAGGAGCCTCTTCTCATAAGTACTTTTTTTATGTCTGTATGGGTATTCACCCAGCCCAGAATTAAAGAGTATATCATAATCTTCAAAGAAAAAGAAGGGTTTGGAAATGTGATTAAATTCTTTCAATTTAGGAATTCAAGCCAAATTAGAGAACACTGGGGATTTCTGAACTGGATTGTATTCAATATAGAAAGGTTTTCTAGAAGTTTAGGAAAGTTTAGAAAAACTTAAAAGCATTTGAACTGAACTGCCAGCACTGGCCTCCCAGTCCGTGTCTAATGAGAAGTGACAGACCATGACTTGTTATGTCTCCAGTTTTGACTGAGTGGAGAGTTTTGGTGGATGTGTACTGGTATGTGCAGCACCTATGTAAACTCTGCAGGTTTATGGTTTTGTAAAGCTTTTTATAGCTGGAAGATATTTGGGTTTATAACACGTGCCTTTCCAGACTAGAAAATAATAACATTCGTGATTATTTTCTATCTTAAGATCAATCTGCAGAGATGACAGGTTAATAAACACTTCTCCCTCCAAAGGTAACTGTAAGAAAAATAATTAAGCAATGGAAGAAGTTGTAGAAAATGACTGTCTAGTCACCATTAATGTTCACAGTCCAAAGTTAAACATACTTTGAGCTATTAAAACTCAAATCTGTTCTGACATAGGATGATGAAGATATGTTGGCCTCATTGTTCACTCAACTTTCCTCTCCTCCTCTTCTTTCTAGCAGCTATTGACTCCGGACACCATCTTACTTTTTAGAACTACTCAGATATTTTTCTAAGCAACTAAGTACACTTCTGTAGACTTATCCTTCCTCTTCGCAGCCTCTGAGCTATGTATTTTAACTGGTCCATGAACCTGCCTTGGGCCTTGTCTCTGGGAAGACGGCAGTCCTTCATGCCTGCAAGGTCTCACACAGACCCATCTCAGGGTAGTAGTGCAGATGCTCATTGCCATCTCTTTATGGGTGTATCCTATTTTGATATTACTTCTCCCCATGTTGAATATTACATTAAACTAGAGTCAGGCACCCTAGAGAGAGATGTTTGACCGTTTAGTTTAAACCATCACTGAAGTAAAATACATCCTATGGAATGCCATTGGCCCTGAGAGTGCTTTGGAAGGACAGAAAGTTTGTGTGCTTGTAACTAAGGAGTAAGGTACAGGCAGCTGAGCTGGGAACAGGGAGCTCTCAAACAGTGCAGCAGGGCTCCTAGCCCTGTCATTAACCCAGGAAATACTTTGGGTCAGAGCCGTGCCACTTTTTTACCTTTGCCTTACTAAAGTGAAGTAACTGATACCAACTTTTCTCATCTCCTTGGGCATGAGGGAGGACAGATTCTTTAAAATAATGATTTTAATTCACAGTACTTAAAAATAGGCTCTTAACTCTATATGCTGGCATCTAAATAAAAGCAGCATGACTTTGAGAGGTGCTAAGCATTTGCACCTCCCAGCAATGTGTACACGAGCTGTTTTAAAGATCTCCAAAGATACAGATTTTCTTCCTTGCCAATACCATTTCTCTCCTTCAATATAATTTTATAGGCCATCCATTTTGACATTACATCAAATTAACACTAAAAACACACCTACCACTTTGGATAGAGATTTTAAGAACCCACTCCTCACAAAGCACAAGGCAGGATGCCTATTTCATGTTACAGACAAGTTCACATTTAACTTGGAACATGTGCATAAGTCATAGAGAATTCATTTTGACTTCTGTGTTGTCCTGAACAATGACATTTTCCTGAATCAGGGACAAAGAAAGTCAGTAGAAAAGCAGTGACAGCAGAATAGATCATATAATATGCAGTTTAACAGGGGCATCTGTTTCTCTAAATGAGAGACCCCGATAGAAAAATAACAACCAAAAAGAAAAATTGCTCAGTAATATTTAAAAAAAATAAACAAAAATTAAAAAAAAAGAAAACCTTCCCCTAACGCTTCCAGATATATTAGCCTGTGGATTCAGGAATGCTAAAGAAAAGGTCGAGTGCATTGCTGTGAACGTATCTGAGCTTTTATATCTTTTCCATTAGGTAATTTTCAAGTAATGTTGATTAAGCAGTTTCAATTTCATTCAGAGAAGGCTAAACAATGTTAGATGTTAAAGTCTTTCTTTCAGGTTTGCTTTACAATTCACTATCGCTCTTTTGACTCCTAAGCCTGTGCTCCAGTATATAACCAGTTATATATTCCTTATTAAAAATGTACAATGTTTCAGAAAATTGAAATAGTTTTCAAAATTGTCCCCCACTGGTAATTCTGCATTTGATTGTCAAAAATGTTAATCTTTTCTCAGGCCTGAAATTATGAACCAGCTTTATTGGTCAAAGGCCATAATAATTTGAGCTCTTATTTTATAAACTCATTTCTACCGAGTGATATCATGATAGGAGCAAGAATAATAAATCACAAACATGTCCCCCAAGATTGCATTGTAAATGTCAAACTAGACAGGAAATTGTAATTAAAGAAAGGAAATTGCTACAAAGAAGCACTTGATTTTAAAATGAGCTAAGCACAGAATTTTCTAAGCATTTAATTATAGACCAATTTCAACTGACTGCTTTGCTTTTGCAGTCATATTTCTTATTATAACCCTTCTACATAATAACCAAATCTCCATGCTTACTCTGGTTGGAAGTATTACTACATAACACTGCATAAGCACAAGGATTACTAACTTTACAGGAATCATTATCACGTTTTAGTATGATGGACAGCGATATCAGAATTTTAAATCAGTGACAATCTGATTTTAACTCAGCAACCGAGTAGATATCTTTTCATAAGAGCAACTGCACCTTTTGGCACTTCACTCTTAAACAAGCAGTGGGATCAGTTTTGAAACACCTGGATGAGTGAATAATGTGGTCAGGGACACACACTCTGCCATCACAAAAAAATCCCTGTTATCCATGAAAGCTTCTGCAGTTCCTAGCAATCTAGACAGAGCCTTTCAGGGCCATAAAAAGGATGCTATTCACTTCCTCTCCAATGCATGTAAGTAAGAAAAGAAAGGATTTAGGGAAGAAGACAATACATTCCAGTAACCCTATTCTAGCAAAACACTTAGACATATGGTTTGTTGAACAGTGAACAACTCAGGACAGCCTTTTGGAGCCCTAAATTCTACTGCTAACCCTTTGTTTTTAACTGATCATCTGGTTCAAGAGAGTTTACAGTCCTTAAAAACCCCTCTTCAGACCCAGGAGATGGTCATCAGTTGCCCAGCCATCTTTCTCTATTACACTTCTTGTGAATACCACAGTGGTATAATTGGTAGGACTGAAGTCCACATTTCTCCTCTTTTTCTGTAGTACAGCCAAAAACTTTATTGGAAGTAAAATACACTGTATACCAGTACACTGTGTGGTTTTTGATTTGAAAAGACAGATATGCAGAAAAACTTTTCTACAATACTGAAGCTGGAGAAAATCATGTTACACTGAATCCTCATTAGGATCTAGCAATATTTGCTGAATACTTGACACTGCATATTTCCAGCTAGTAAGGAATAAATCAAGATGCAGACGTGATCATTTGCACCCATAATCTGACTGCAATGGAAATATTATGCTGCTGCAAACACAAGATGGAAGTGGATGAAACCTATTCAACTGGCAGATACTTAACAATCAAGGAATTTACTTGTTGCCTTGTGAATCAATATAATAACCTAAAATTTAACTACTCAAACATTTAGAATGAGAAGGTTAATAGAAGCATTCTGATCTTTTACTTTCCTAGAGAATAAAAAACATTAAAGTTGATGAAAACAGTGTCACGACAGAAGTGCATTATCTTTGAAATCTGTTTATATGAAAAGAACAGAGATGAAACATGTATGAATAGGTAATTTCTAAAATAATAGGAAAAAAGTAAGAAGAACCAAGAAGCGAAGAAAAGAGTAAGTAATTTGTGAATCCTATGTGGACAAGGATATAGATGGAGCAGAACAAAGGATCCCAAAAGGAAGCAGAACTTTTGAAGAAGGGATTCCACCAAGAAGTGGAAAACTAGGCACAGAACCCGGAAGGAAGAAGGAAGCAGTAGATGTAAGGAAAGAACTAAGAGAACAGGTCATATTGTTGGATAAGGTCTCCAGCAAATGGCTGTATTTCCCTTTACGTCAGCCAGCGGGGTGTATGGCTGGGTCAGCATGAATGGCAGATTTGTGTTTGAACCAAAACGCTATTTGCTGAAGTTAGCTTTCTGCTCGTTTGTTGAATCTGAATTTTGGTATAACACCTTGAACAACAAATTGATACAGATGACATAAAACTTATTTTGTTGGTCAGGGTGAATAAATGTGTATCTAGTTCTATTGAGCGTGATGTGTAGTAACAGTGAGTGCAGAGAAGCTGAGGAAAAGCAGGATGAAGATTGAATACACAGCACAGAAAATAATCATGTCTAATAAAACATGCTCCTACCAGTGGACCTGGAGAATTCTCCCACCTTACACAGAATTTTCCTCATTATTTCCTATTCCTGGTTTCCTTCATGGTTACTGCTTTGCCACAGAAGTGGCGTTAGTAACACTCAGCTTAAATCCTCTCACGTTAGTTTCACAGCCTGAAGAGAGTGGCAATTTTTGCAAAATCATAAATTAAGCTTCTCAGAATGACTGAATTACCTTGTAGAACATTTTATTAACAGCAGAGAGAGGCTGCTCTGGCCAAGCTGTAGCCTGTGTCCAACAGGGTGCAGCCACACTATGGGGATGGTGCCAGCGTTAGGGTCTGGGTGTTGATGAGATTAGAGCTAACACTTGGATGGTGCTTCAGATAAGGCTTCTTTCAGCTAAACCTAGCATTTTTGTCATTTCACATAGTTGATATTACTTTATGTCTTGCACATTTTTTATTTCCTCTCTACTTGCATTTATTTTTTATTTCTTCCTGTGGTAAATCCAACCTAAGTCTGCTTTTAAAATTATTTTCAGAAAGATCATTACTTGATCTTAATTTGAGTAAAAGTGTGAATGCAATCATTTCTCTGTTTACTAGCAGTGACAGCATGACTTAAAAGAGGCACGAGCAGTGCTGCAGGTGGCAGGCAGGTGGGTTTTGAGTGGCACTCAAGGGTGATGGCACATGGGACTCATGGTGTCCAAAATGGGGCTCTGTGAAGGACAGGAGCTGCTGCTTGTCCACCCTCTCCTCTTGTACTCCATCCCTGGCACTAGCCATCCTGTGCAGGTGCACAGCGCTGCCCTCTGATAAGCATCTTGTCTCTTTGGAAAGTATTATTTCCTGATTACTAGTGAGCTTCTAGTGGCACAGACAAATTTATTTTGGGAAAAAGAAATAGAGTCTGTCATCCCACTCTTGAAAGCCTACTCACCTCACACAAGGTTTCCATAACAGTAAGGTCAGGGAAGTTACACATCTCTTTGACAGGAAGATAGCGCAATACATTTTCTGGCTCTATTACACCGTCTTCATGCAATCTGGACACAGCATTTCATGACTTGTTTGCCTCAGTTTCTCAATTGTAAGAATGAAGATAGAAATCCTTCTCATCTCTTTGGGCTCTAAGCTCTTGGGTATAGGTAAGGTCTCAAATGAGGTTTTACAGTGCACAGCCTACCAGGAGCTATGTCTTACTGAGGGCCTTGTTCCCTTTTAATACGAACTTGAAACTTGTGTAACTGAAATGCTATTTACGTTTGTCATAGCATTCATTAAGTTGTTAGAAATATCAAATGAAACTACTAGTTACAAAATTTGCAACCAGCACCTTAATAATAATAATATATATTACAAGCAGGAGATGTTTAAAATGTTCTCTCTCAAGCACTTCAGAGGGAACTCCGTTTCAATGCCCCCTTGTAGTGCTCTCACTCCCCCTAGACTGCCAGCATACTAGAATATGCTGGGATTATCACACAAACACATATTTATATTTCAGCTTAATAAAATGGCTTTTCTCTTATAACCTGCAGTCTTATGTACTTGCCATCAGGTATGCGTGCTCACAGGGGAAGGATCCTGAATTACTTGGTGGGTATCGCTAACACAGCACAGGGAGTCATTAGTAGCAGTAGATTGTTGTGGATGTGCAGAATCAAGTCAGAGGCACAGTAACATATAAAATGTATATGTACACACACACAGAATGAGTGCATTTAAAAAAAACAATGCAACTGTAAATCTTCTTCCAATGTACAGAAAAGAGAATTACTTTGTTTATTGCCATCAGTGCCCCTGTGAATCACAACCCATATCATTGGAGCAGATCAAAGGCCACAGCTTTAATTCCTTAGGAAAGTCCCACATCAGAACAAACAGTCAAAATTTCAGATGAAGCAAAAATTCAAACAAATGAAAATATCTAACTATATCAAATTTAGGTTTTAGGATATAGTCCCAGTGCTTCATTTTAACCAAACCCTTTATATCCCATGAAAGCACTTCAACCTTACCAAAATGAAACACAATGATCATTTTTTCAAACATCTTGATCAAAACCAGCTTGTTCCCATAAAATTTTTGAGGCTGCTAAATCTTTGTTTTCTATCACAAAGGCTGTATTGCCCTGTCACTTGTCAAATGCTGTGTCACACAAATATTTTAAAACAAAAAACATTCCCTCTTTCCTGCACTCCGTTTTTTTCCCTACTCAGTAACAGAAATAATCAAATTAATGAGCAAGACTTGGCCTTGTGTAATAGCTCCGTTATGTCTATAGCAGTGGTAAAAGACATTAGGATAAAATTTTGTGTTAAAGTATCAGTTCAAGGTGTAGTGAGATAAGACCCGGGACAGACACTTTGGATAGACAGAGCCATAGATTTAGTAGAATAAATGTGAAATCACACTGAAAGAAAGGCTGTCCTGTGAGAGGCTTGTAGTATTTATCCAGGATACCCTGAGAAGCTAATGAAGCTGGTGGAAAAGTAGTAAACTCATTACCGCCCACCTATGTTAGTCAATAGCCATTACTGGTGCACTTTACTACCAGTTTTCTTCCACAATTTGGCTTTAATCTGTGATTTAAAGTCTCCAAATCCGCAGGTTGGAAAGTCATATCACAGTGGTGAGAGGGACATGGGCGTCAATCATCTGGGCTGTCAATGGTGGGAGAAGTGTCTTGTGTGTCTGTTTGGGATAGGTTTAGTTTTTCTGCTGTCCTATTAGAACATGACATGGCAAGAACTCCAGAGGTTGCCAAGGCTGCATGGGAAATTAACAGTCAGAATTAGGGTACAGGGAAGCTAGCTCAAGTTTTGTGAATTCCTTTTCACAAATTACTGATCTCAACTAGATATGAAAAAAAAAACAACTTGGAGATGATGCTGCCTACATATGCCATAAACAGATGTAGAGTTGGATTTTGTCCACATAGCATGAACATTTAAAACTCAGTAAAGGCAGGATATGCAAACAAAGCGGGAAACTTTGTGTATTCATTCATACATTGACTTATAAAACTCAAACTGATGGGTCATAAAAATATTTAAAGATGTTTACATGAAAATTTCACTTTGCTTACTGCAGTAGCTGTTTCAGCAGCATATTCTTCCAATAGACTGGATATATGAAAGTAACCTTTTTTCACTACAAGTGGCAGAACGATATTGCCCAGTTCCAGAAGATCTAGGCCGCGTACACTGTGCGCTGTATGAGAAGGCTTCACAATTATTTCTCACTGGTGCTTTCTGCAGAGAATAAAGATGAACTTGATACTCTCTCTCGCCATGGAAGTAAACAGGGTGGCCGAGCCACAGCTTCCCACCTACATATCTATGCCCCTGTGACAACCAAGCAGGAGACAAAGAGCCCTTGCTACTGCTACAGCCCTGCTTTCCTCCTGGTTCCATCTTAATGGAAACTCAGGGCTAGTCAACACAGCTGCCCTCCACTTCATCTAAAAATGTCAGTAGCGGGTGGTCAGCCTCTTTGGCCAGA
>NC_071405.1:37679926-37822426 GCF_017976375.1 Cuculus canorus | reverse complement strand
ATTACCAGTCAAATTTCAGGTACAGGAGAGACAGCGGAAGAAAAAGGCTGCACAGAGACACATCAAGAGGCTCACATGGCAATTGTGTCTCACTTAGGAACTTAAGCAGTCCCACCTCTTCTGCTCTGTTTTTTGGCTGCCCTCACTACTACAGGTACACATGTGATGGCTTGTGGGAGAAGCCCCTGGAGACACCCACAAACCAGGCATCTTACTGACCCCCCCAAACCAGACGTAAGCATGAGCCCACAGAAGAGACCCCAGGCAGATCGTGTGTACTGTGAATCCCAGCCCCAAGTTTCTGGGATGACCAGGCTACAAAGGGCCCTGTCCTCACAGCTTCCACAGGCACAAGTTAGCCTAAGGGCTATTAACATATTCCCGTGTATGTCAGACCTGAGAACCTATACCACATGGGGTTTCTTTTCTTTTCTATCTTTTCCCACAACCCCAAAGGAAGACAACAATTCATACAACAAGTAATCTCTGCTTTTAAGTAGGCATGCTCATCCACTGATACTTCTCTTTCCACCGTGTTCAAATTTTGGTTAAATGAATACTTTACAGTAAAAAACCAAAGCTAATCATATCATTGCTGCATGAGAATAGCTGTGACTGACAACCTTTCTAAAAACACAAGCCCATGATTCAGTGCACACAACAAAATCGTGAAGAGCAAAATGAAAACTGCCTGGCAAATAACTTCAGAGTAGAACAGGAAAAATAATATGAAGGATAAAAGTATAACAGACGGGCAAAAAATTTGCTAAATGCCAAAATATCATCTACATTCCTGTTACAGGTCATTCAGAGGAAAGAAGGACTCTGCATCCTCATATTCACCCTTGGGCAGCCTGATCTAGTGGGACATGTCCCTGCCCATGGCAGGAGGGTTGAAAATAGATGATCTCTAAGGTCCCTTTGAACCCAAACTATTTTATGATTCTATGATTCAGATTTAACTAGATGCCGATCTGTGTTTTTACCTTTTTATGCAAATTTCTTTGCAAATTGACTCAGTGATATCTACTTTCTGGACATGAATTGTGATTACAAATAGTTGTTTCTATACTACTGGGTAGGTACAAATTTAAGGTGAGTCAGTTTTTGTCTCATAACAGAACAAATAGCCAAACCAGAGAAAAGTACTAAAGACATAGGTCCAAGCACTCTGCCACTGTATGTAAAACCAGCTACACTGGTTTTAACAGAATTCCACCTATCTACATGAGCTATTGTGTGTAGCTGTACATGTCCAAGTGTTTTCCATGGTCAAGAACCTACTAGGCATTCATAATAACTGCAGTTGGTAGGGTTGCCAACTCTTCATCCAGCCTGACACTTCCCAGGGATTCTAGTTGCTCCTAGCTTTGCCAGATATTACTGACTCAGGCTGGAATTGATATCTTGGCTATGTAGCACTTCACTGAAATTGCAACCAGGTGCCCCTTTCAAGGGTAAAATCAGAGAAGAATACACTGCTTTGCATTTCTTCAATATATGTATCTATACTTTTTCATTCACTACATGTTTCAGTTTCATTTCTACCACCTAATTGCAATGTTACACTGTTTCCACTACAGAAATTTTGCAATCTAGCAGATAGAGAAAAGAAAGGGATACCTCACTGTTAAGACCGTGGGCCTTGCTGCCCACTGAAGAGGATCACTTATTGATCTGCTCCTTATCACAGACAGGAGTCTATGTCTTATCTTTACTTTCAGGCTGGGTTCCCTCTAACATGATCATGAAGGGAAACCTAAACATGGCCAAGGAATGGGACAAGAACATCTTCTGGTCCAGAAGTTAGTTAAGCGCTGTACAGTAAGGCATATCTCAGCATGAATAGGGTGTCAGATTACGGGCCTTGGTGAATTATTCATCACCGATGGTTCAGTGATCTCTGTTAATCAACAGAAATGACAATATACTTGTAAAAAGAAAACTTTGCAATTGGTTATGTTATTATATAGGAGCATTCCCTTAGCTTTGTAAAAATGTTTTACAGTTCCTACGTTTGACTTCATCTTCAAGAGGAGAATGTAAAAAAACACAGCTGCTAAAACCAGTTTTTATCATAAATTATTATTTTATAAAGTAATTGGAGAGACTATCAGAGACAATTATTACTTTGTGATTCTATCTAGAGAAATTATACTCAAGGCGTCTCAGTCTGTTTGCATTTAGTCCCTTTTTTGGGAACAACACAGTATAGTGGCTGTGTCAAGTGTGGAGGAAGATAGGCCACAAAAACAACCTGACCACCTTTTTATTTTGGACCAAAATGTCAATGATGTAAATTGACAGAGCTCCACTGATTTGGTTTCCAAAACCCTCAAAAGGTAAAAGGAAACAGAAGAATTGAAGAAAAAATACTTAACTCAGTGATACTAGAGATAGACACAGTGATAAAAGAAAACTTCAAAAAGGCTTGAGTTGAGTCTAAGATAAATACATTAATTAAGATATAGTTAACACAGTAATCTAAATTGTCCTAGAGACTTAATGAATTTGGAGCCATAAAGCTGCACTAAGCACAGGAGACATAATCAGAATCAGAACTGACACACAGCTCAAAATCATTTCTATTATTGCTTTCACTTACATCAGTCAGAAAAACAGTAAATAGTCAATGGGGTACAAGAAGTATAGTCAGGCAACATCAATGGGCAACAGACAAAGGCTAGGTCATACAGTATACGGAGAAGAGAGCTTGACCTTTGGAATTGAAATATAAGCATTTTAAGCTCCAGTGGAATGTATCAGAGTGACCTTTTTCAACTTAAATGCATAAAAGGTCAAGTGGAGGTCGTATTTGGCTTTGGGTTCATCAGCACAGAGCGTGTCCCAGCTCTTTCTTTATTCATTCTCATTAAAAAAAAAAAGGGGGGTTTCAAACCTCTCTGGCATGGCATAAATATTCATTCTCCAGGGCCAGATTTTCAGTTGGTGTAAAACAGGATAACTGCACAGAAATAAGGAACCTTTGCCAATTTATACCATCTCAGAATCTGGCCATCCTGTTCACATTCTTCTGAGATACAGAAAAGGCAATTTTGAAACTTTTTCCTGGAGCAAATGCTTCCAACAATAATGATGCATGTTGAAATTTGAGACTTTGACATTTAAATTGTCTGGGGTTTTCTCTGAAAGGCATGGCAGGAGGTATCCTCCAGAAGAGCCAAGGAGAGAGTAAATACTGCAACAATCTAGTTTACTGCTTCTCTATGCGTTCACTCTTCAACAGCAGTTTTATGTCTTTTTCAATATTCCCAGAATTCTTTTTAGAAGAGAAAGAACTTTTCTGTTCCTTTATAAATTGCTTTGGAAATAGAGAAAGACAAAAAATAAAAGGGTCACTCACGGATGGCATTGCCACATTAACACAGTGAGGAGAGGCCCAGTAGCCTGCAACAGGATTATGCATCTGTAATAGGGTACCATTTTGCCTCTCGTGCCTAACCAATTATTTACATAGAAACTAGGTGAATATAGGGTGATCATCCAACGTCAAATGAGTGGCTATCTTAATGAAACAAGTACCCAGTTACTTAATTTGATTATCAGTTAGTTTCCTTTGTGAGGGAAAGGATGAAATCAAGTCTGACACAGTTCAGTGACTATTTCAAAAGGATCACAAATTGTGTGCCTTACTGCCTGAACTCAGGTTTTTCACATCCTGCTTCCTTAGTGCACTAAGGTAATTTCTATGATATTGGTAAAAAACTAGTTCCTTTCTTTTTTAGGATACAGAATCCATTTGAAGAAATAAAACAACGTCAAACTTCTGCTGCCCTGGATAACTATTTTCATCTCCAAATGGATAATAAATAGGAGTTTTTCTTTCTTTTTATTTTCCTTCTGAAGAGTTCCAGATGACACTATTCAACAATTTTCAGAGACTCTTGGGGAAAACACAGCTCACCCCAGGTGGCATTGGTTTTCGTGTGGCATTTCTTAGTCATTATCCAATTTCACTTCTGTCCCTCAGCATGCAGGACAATCAACACAAAACCATCAATGTTTCTCCATATTGAGAGTCAATTCCAAGGAAGAGAATCTCATTTTATTTTTTATTTTATTTGTCTGTAATATGCTTATCCTAAAATGAACATTTTAGACACAGATTCCAAATTATGCATTCAATGGAAAGATTAAGTCCGATTAACAAATTCATGCTAAACAACTGTGTTTAATTGGATTTTTCTAAGTAGCTAAATGTGAATGCTTCTCAGTTATTCTATGTGGAAAACAAAACAAAACAAAAAGTAATTTTAAAATATTTAATGAGGAACAAACTCTGTGCTGCTGACCTATCTCCACTGGCAATGTACCCTCCTCCCTGCATTCCCTTGCACGCAAAGTTCCCCTAATCTAGTCCTAATACTGGTTAAAGTTATCTGTCTAATCAAACTAATTAGCACTGGTGAACAGAGACATAATCATAATAGAAAGCAAATGCCAGTTTTACAAAACGAAAACGCCATATGTGCAGTAATTAGTGAACCAGAGGCACTTTTTATAAATCATATTTATTAGTTCGTAAACAAATCAAATTCTAAATGAAATGAAAGTTACCGTTAACAAACACCAATGAATAAGCAGATACAAAGACTAGCCCTGCTGGGTGCATTGTGTAAGGAGTTGTATAAGGGTACCCCGTTTTCTGAAAGTTTCCTTAGAGGTGGTTCAAGGCTTTTTACTGAGTGCTTCTGTGTTGCCTTCTTTAAGTCACAGCACGGATGTATTAGCTAATCTAGGGAAGCTGCAGTTTGATCATATGGGCTGTTCTTGTCTGGAGACCAGATGGTCATAAATTAGGATATTCAGATTACATCCATGATGAAAAATGTAGTACTAATAAGTACTCTAATAGTGTTCTACAGTAGACCAGGTTTTACCAGAAATTGAACGTGGATTTTGTCACCTCACATAAATGAAGATATAGTATGAAACATATTTAATGGCAATCTACCTCGCCCCATACCAAAAATTGCCGAAATGCACGAACCTCTGCTCAGCTTTAAAACAAATCTTTCTTTTGCTGATTGTGGTCAGGTCATTCCTTAAAGGTGATTATATTAAAAAAAAAAAAAAAAAAAAAAAAAAAGACAGAAAAGGATTTGTAATGAGAACATTTTTGCAGGTTATAAATTCTGCTAAAACTAGCCTAAAGGAGTTTCAATTACACATTGATCACTTCTTTCTCACTAAGAAGCTTGGTATCTGGCTGATAAAACCCAGCCAGCAGAGGCACACTTTCAGTTGGCTTCAGAGTGAACATACAAAGGGCTACTTTATACCTCAGACACACAGCTTAAATATATAGTATTGGAGGCTTAGACTGAAAAAAATCTGACTCAATATGCACAGGAATATTTAGTTAAAATTAAGAAGGTTTGTAATAAATAGCATATATCATTACATACCTGATCACAATTTTCTTGGTTTTTCTCTCCCACAGGAAATACTGGCAGTAGAAAAAAAAGATGAATAGAGATGTTTTTGAAGGTTCAAAAATAACTTCATTCCCCTAGCTGTTCAAATATAGGCTATAGGCTGAGACCTCTTCTTTACATGAAATGCTCATGGATCTAATGTATCCTATCTATTTGCACACTTTGAGCAGAGACCAGAATTCCTTTCTACAGTTTTGCTTAAAACACTGCAGAACTTCGTCTTTTGGGTTCTTGAACCCCTCTGCTCTTGCCAAAATGAAGCCTTCAACTTCTGCAGCTTCTGCAGACCAGATTGGATCATGAATTTTATTAAGTCTGCAGATATTCAGGTTTGAGTCTTAGCTTAGTCACATTCTTTTTTCCAAGCTTATGGCATAATCTGGTAAAGCAGTGTTTAGGAACAAGCTGTGCACATTTTTACTCTGAGGTCACGGCACGATATGTGCTCAAATCCCCACCTTTCTAGGTGAGAACATAGTGTGAACTTGGGAAGCAGAAGTACAAACCAACTTTTCTGTAAGTGGTAACTCATGCTATTCCCTTTGGTGCTCATTTTGAAAACATTAATTAGAGTGAGTATTTAATGTGACTCTCCTGGAGTATGTACATGAATAGCTCAAACTAACCTCACCCCACCCCAGCAATTCCAATGTATGCTGTAACAGTGTCTGAAGCATTAACAGTGAATTAATTATAATTGTGCAGTGGCGCCTGGCCACTTTGCTTTCTGTCTAGTTTATCTTTATTTTAGACTAAAGAAAATAACAATGAAAGAGCAAGCACACAATAAAATCTGTGCAAGAGATAGAAAGCAGAGTATCTCCATTTTGGTTCCTCTCTCAGCTATACCCCCCATCTAGGTGGGAAGCATGTTTTTTACATTTGAAAGTGCAACACAGAGAAAACAGACCCAAAGCTGCAAGCATGCTGTGCATTTAAATTTGATCCCCTCTTTGTCTGTTTATTTTACTGTACTTCTTTGGATTGTACGGGAAACTTAAGCATTGCATACAGAAAAAAAAAAAAAAAAGGCTATTTTCATTGTATATTTGGCCTGGCCAAGACTGAGAAGTAATACTAATATTGTGAGAAAGCCTGAGCAGGCAGGTTTTTTTTCCTCGAACAGCTGAAATGAATCCACATAGTCATCTGCATACTTGTGGAATTTCCAAAATGGAGCGTTATCAACCACACGTGCTCCAAAATAACCACTCAAGATTCCACAAAAGCCATGAAATTGCCTTTAAAATTATTATATTTTAAAATAACAATAGCACAACTGTTTTCTGACTTTCTTTTCTGTCTTTTGAGTTCCTTGGGCACTTTTATTTATTTACACATTTAAGCAAAGGCTTTCATGAAATCTCTTGTTTCCACGACTTGGAGCTGTAGGACCTTTCTCCCATCTCCATCAAAGGCCCTGGGATAAAAATCACAAAAGGTTGACCGCTGTAAAGTGCATCTATGCCTCCCAGCTTGGATCGACTCCCGTGGTTGGCAGAAATGCCATGTAATACAGCCCAACAGGCTTCACATATCTTAACAATCTGGGGTCAGATTTTACACCGATACCAGCAGGAGCTAAGGTTAGTCCTAGCTGTGTTGGAAGAACAGACTTTAAGAAAACTTGTTCTCCCTTAAACAGAAGGGTTGACTCTGTTTGTCATGGAGCAGAGAGGTAACAGGAGAGAGAAAGACCTATGATATGCCAGTGAAAAGGAGGTGTGGGGAACCTTTGTGGAGAAAGTCAAAACAAAGGCAAAGCCACTCATACAAAAATCCATGGTTTCCAGCCAGTCAAGCCTCTTCGCAGCACACAAGTGCTATTTGCTCTCTATTTTACTGTTTCTGGAGAGTAGTTTTAGTCTCATCTCCATGCTGAGGGTATAATGCAACCTGAACTCCCACTGAAAGTGCAATTTCAGAAAAAATGACGGGACACCCACACAGCACTGGGATGCTTCAGGAAGACCTGTCCTATTCCTGCCAAAGATCAAGGGGAATGTGTTAGTGGCTAACATCAGCTGGAACAGGGGAGATACCTGACTGCTATTGCATGAGTGACTATGAAAGGCAGTGAAAAGATCTCTGTTGATTTAAATAACCATTAACTGTTTAACTCACTAAATGGGGTTTATGGCTGCTTTGCATTAAAGCTGGTAGGTATCAGTGATCTGTCCCCAGCATTGTAAACAGCAAGATAGAGCTTTAATTTGCTTATTCTTTGAAGACTGGCCTTTTAGTGTTCTAATAAAGCAGGATTCTAATCTACACAGGATAAACTACAGTATGTTTTAAATAATTATACTATATGCTTAAACAGTCATTACTGTAGGAGGACAAAGACCAAAAAGTTTAGTTCATACTAAATATTTCTCTTAAGTGATGTTGTTTTCTCTTCCTAATTGGGTTTCCTTACAACAAACTTTGCCTTCACAATTATTCCCTTGATTACTGTAAGAGTGCCAACATAATTTAGTATTTGGGGCTAGTACACAGACCCTGGCGAAAACCTGACTCAAGCAAGTTTTGCTGCATACTGCAGATTCAGCTTACTGCACAGAAAACGGTTTTCTATATGAAAACTATTAAAGTATATGAAGAGTAATTAAAAGCATCAATTAAGAATGTGAAATAAATATTATTTTATATTAGCCAGAAAACTTATTCTGACATACTAAAATTGGTGCTTAAAAGAAACTGCAATGTGGACTGCCTCTTATTCAGAGCTCTAAAATACTGCCAAGTGGTGTCTAAATGTATCATTTGATGAGGTATTTATAGGAAAATAATTTATTCTTACAATTTAAATTAGAGTAATACACTGTCAGTATGTTCATCTGTATGAAGATACCCAGAAGTGCCACTGCTATGCTGACAGTTAAACTTAATTTTGCAAACAAAATTTTCTTTTTATGTGTGTGGAAAAGACAACCTGACATACTCTACACTTCAGCTTTCCTGTGACAGAAGAAAGGGCAACATTGCTATCAGTTGCCCCCATGCTTTGTCACATTTTCCTGAAATAATTAGTTTATCTGTGAAGTAGTAACTATTTAACTAATATTTCATCTTAAAGTTAATCTGTGAGAGTTATTAATGCATTTAATGGCTCTATGGCAGGAATTTCTTGTTTTACATACAGCTGTGTAGCTTTTTTCTATGGACAGCCATCGCAGAAAGTTGGATTCCTTCATTCTGCAGAATTATGTTCAAATAGCAACAGAGACACTTAGCACCGGTCTTCAGCAGAGTGCAACAAAGCAGGCAGCTACCCGCCATCTCAAATGAAATTGCTCAGAAAGGTTACAAATTATGTTTTTTATGGAAAATGAGGGTTAGAACAAATTCCAGTCAAACTAACCTTGCCATTGCTTTGGAAGTTGCTACTATTAGTTTCTAAAATCTGACACTGCATGTCAACATGTTATCTACTTATCACATTATGGGCACCAGCACATAATCCTGGAGAGGAAGATGCACAAAAGAAAATTCTGGATCACTTCGTGCTAAAACGAGAATAACATCTCTTAGCATGTGTGCACATATACACATGCAGCACTGAGAGACAAAGAGAGAGATGCTGTTGGTAAAAGCAGGACACCACTTGCCTTCCAGCACTTACCCCTTGCTCAACAAAGTAAGTACTCTTTTCCTTGTCTTCAAAAACAAAGAATTCACAAAACCAAAGAATTTTTCATGGAAATGAAGCAGAAAAAAGTTTTTTTTTGGTGACATCCTTCATCTGTACTGACAGACAAAATAGCAGTAGCCTGATATATGCATCAGAAGCAGAAAATTACAATACAAAAGATAGGTGAACTAAAGGATTGGTCCTGCAATGTATGGCATCATATCTATTGAAGTTTAAGGATTTATTACCAACCCATACATAAAAGGGACAGTGAAACTTTCCCTTAAGTTGTTAACAGTTGATGTTCGTCAGAGTAAAATTTTTGGGGCCTGATGAATTAAGAAATTACTTAAGAAGGAAATATGTTCAAAATACTCCCTCACATTCATGTGGGAGAACAAAAGTTGGGGGCTACATACCACACCTATGGATGCCTAACACTATAGAAGAAAGGACAAAGAAGAAGTATCATCTTTGCCTTTTAAGATAAATGCACAATTTTTCACGAGCAAGAAGATGACATGTAGCCCTGCGGTCTAATGTAGTAACTGCATTATGACATCTTGTGCCAAGAAGGCTTTAGGAATAGACTAAGCTTCAAAAGGTAGGTTATTCTTCAGACCCTTTTAGGAAGGCAACACACACATCTCCTTGCCATGCGTTATGCTCTGCCCTCTACCCACAGTCAACTGAGAGGCTCAGGCCAAGGCAGGGGCTCTTGCCTGGGAGTGCAACTTCTCAGATGCTGGAAAAAACAGTAAGCAGGAACAAGCAGCTAGTATGAACTCACTGGTGACATGTTGCATCCAAGCACAGGCATGAAGAGAGGAATTACGGATAAGAAAGGCCTGAGAAAAGGGCTGGCTTCATCAGTAACTTGAATTGAGGAGTACAGCTGACTGAGAATTTTATATTTTGGGTACCAACAGATTTTGGATCTTCACCACTGGAAAGAAATATTCTATTGCATTGGCACAGACCAACAATTTCAGGTGAGTTACAGCAAACACAATTCAAATATACTGTAACATGCTTCCTTACAGCTCACCTTACCTCATTTTTGACTACTTAATCATGCTCACCTAGAAAAGCTATATTCTCACTTGCTGAGAATACAGCTCCCTGTACAACTCCTGCTCTAGCTGTGTCAAGATGTCTTTGGAAGAAAATGGAGCTACAAAAAGGCATGTTTTATCCCTTTCTCAACTCAAGAGAACAATCTAAGTTGTGAACGCAAGTCCCAACCTACCCTAACTCAAAGCATGGTAGCAGATCACAAATCCTCATCTACTTCCCTTGCAAATCACAGTCAATTGTACTAAAATATGTTTTAGAAACATATGTTGGACCACCCAAGGAATAGCAATCTCAGCTCACTTGTATTTCAAGCAAGATACTATGGTAAATCTTCCATCCAGAAGAGTAATGTGCTAACCCACTGTGCCACCTAATCCCTAAGAGTCTCATTTTGATTGTACAAAAATAATTTAGGGACCTAACAGTTTTAAACTGGCTTTTCTGCTGCCTAAGTGCTTCATTTTAATAGATATTAGCTGTTAAAGATACTCATTTTAACAATGACATTTACAGCTTTAACCAGTCTATCATAGAGCACAAGTGCATCACTTAGCAGGATAGCACTGTTTAAAAAATAATCTACCTGCTTTAATGCATATTGGAGTGTATTAGTTGAATTAGGTCATTTTAACCCTTCAGCTTTTTTTCAGGAGCATGAATACATTTCAGACCCTTTTAGTTCAACATTGAACTAAAAGATTTTTCCACACAATCGTAACATTCACTTACATCTCCCCTGCCATTTAAATTTATTTCCATTAATTCCTTTCAATTAATTAAGCCTCACAACACCATTGCAAAGAGTTTAAGAGATATCATTCCCAACTGTGGGGTTGCTGACCTAATGCATTTGAGCTGGATGGTATAACTCCCACTGTTTTGAAGGAAGTCAAAGAACGAGGCCTTTTCCTATCATGGAAAAGACCCTCATCAATTTACAAGGGAACTTGGTCAAGGCACAGGTGACTGAACCAAAGCTACATACGAACACATGGCATCGTAAGCGTTCTGAGAGATACCAGATCTACAGATTCCTGTGCATCCATAACCACAGCCTTATCCTGCTTTTGAAAGAAAATCATAAGGCAGGAGATGATGAAGAAAGTGTCAATGGGCTGTATAAATATGCAATGGAAATCTAAGTAGCTGATTCATCCTTTGTTGTTAAAGGCAGAACTGCCATACTAGATCAAACAATAAATCAAATTACACAGTACCTATTCCATCATACCGGCCAGCTCTTAGGAAGGAATATAAGAATTATGTTAAACTATCTCAGCTTCTCAAAACCAATAATTTAAACATCTTCCTGAGCCAGACTTTGTATCCAAACCAAGTACCTTTCAACAATCCTGTAGCCTTTTCTGGTCTGTCTCCATTACTGCTCAAAATGGAGGGTTGGAAAATGAAATGAGGGTATGGCTTTGTGAACGAGATGGAGTCCTGCCTCTACAGAAAAGTGAGTACTGTCCATCAGTTGACTGGAGGTCATCTGCTGGCTCTGTAGCATCTGTAGGGATTGGTGCTGCCTCTCAGAGGGACTGGTGGAAGGTACCACACCTCTGCACAAGGATGTGCCTCTCCATATCCCACTAAATTCTTGCTGCTGGGAAAGCTGCTGCAGCCCAGTGGGAGACTCTGAGGAAGCCTATGGAAGTTGGAATGTTGTTCTTGCACATAAGCCTAATGCCACTTACACAGTGAAGTAGGTTGTTGTTAAGCTGCTGAATGGAGGCATCTGACATGACTTCCAAGCAGTGGAGCTAACCACTATTTGCAGATAGCGTCAGACAGCCATTTGCTGATAATGTGTCCATACAGGCTTGTCTGAACTCAGGAAGAGGCAGCATGCAGAGCCACGCACAGTCCACTGACTTCTAGTTGCATCCCCTTGAGGTGGGTGATTAAAACTACAGTGTGCTGCTGAAACATGGCTATATCAGCAATTTACACAGTGTAATAAGTAATTCCTCTTCTGTTTTCTACTCTTTACTTAATAATTTGTAAAATTCTTCTTGGTTTCCCAGCTGCTACTGAGCAATAAGTAGCTATTTTTAGAGAGCTAATCACTGTAACTCCACGCTATTTCTTCTGAGTTGTAAAAACTCATTTGCCCTTGCTTAATCTTACACAGTTTGCTGTGTAGGTATTGTCAGAGCTCTTATTTTCCAGTGGGCATTGCTTTGACCACATTGCCATTGAATTTCTCCACCATTTTAGTTATCCAGTAATAGGAATGCCACAGTCATTAGGCAATGGGTCGTTCTTCCACAAGTTCTTGTAGGCTACTTTATATTTTACTCTTCTGCTGTATGATCATGTTCTATAGAATTGAATGGCTGTGATGGTCAGATTTCACTGCATTGCTTAGGACTAGGGTGAAAGATAGCCCTCTGGATAGGGGGTTTCTTTGTAGATGTAAATTTTGACAAAGGTATCTGCATTTTTTTAATATCGCATATCATGTCTGAACTACCTTACAAGGAACACAGCATAAACTGATTTAGATACAAGTTTCTGAAAACTATTATATTACTATTAAAACCAGTCTTTATTGGTCTGCCTACTATATTGAGTTTCTTCAGAGGTTATCACGCTTTTGCAGGAGAGCAACAGAAAGTAAGCAGGACCACAGAGCACATCAGATATATTATTGCTTAGTAACTAGAGGTTAATAAAGCCATACAGAATTAAAAAGAGATTAAAAAGTCATCTTATCCTGAAAATGATGTAACACGGTGTGCAATATTCAAGGTTTGACACAAGGGTACAACAACACATGAAAAGATAATTTGTTCAGGCCCAGTTCAGGAAAGAATTTCTTGTTATAGGAGTACATGCTTTATTTTATCATTTGCTAAGGCATCTCTACTTTTCTGAATAGCAATAGATTTCAGAGTCTGATGTAGTCTCCTGAATGAGAAGTTCTAATGCCAATTAAGTTCAATCCATTGGGTCTAAGGCTACTTAACTGAAATAAGTTACCAATACATTTGCATAGAAGAAATGACAGGTTGAGCATCTCCAGAGTTGCTAGCCTGCTGATAGGATGCAATTAAGACAAAAAGAACTTGAGGATACTTTTCTCTTCAGCAGACCATGCGAATCTAAACAGGAAATGGGCTCAGGTTTCTACCAGAAAGCTGAGTATAGCACCAGCTAACATATCCATTAGTATTCATAGGGCTTTAACAAACTTAGCACTCTCTGTAAGAAATTCTGGGCAGCCATGGGTAGAGCTGGATAAAAGACGTAGTATCCTCGTATTGAACTTTGAAGAGTTGCTCACAGGAGCCACTGTTCCCTTTATGAACTGGAATAAATCACCCAAATGGGTCTTGTACAACTACAACAAAACTATGGAAAAAAAGAACATGCAAATAAATGGAAAATTAAAATAGTCTATGCAATGTACCACCATAGAGTTCTGTACTTGTGTGTGTTTGTTATTATGCCATGTATGAAGGTCTGAGGAACAGATATAAGATTTGTTAGGTAAATAAAACTAAATTATAATTAAAAGAATTTTGTACCATCAAAATCAGCATGTGCCTCAAAAATGCCTGGGAGATCATTCCAGAAATGAAATCTCAAACTTAATAATAATGATTTGGTGTCAATCACTGCTGTGTTTCTTCTTGCCCCTTGTCTATGTAAGTAACAAGACATGAACACAATGAGACCTCAACATGCTGATTTTTTTTGGTGAGCAGCATGAGAACAAGTAATTCCTGCGATTTGCACCCAAAAAATCAACTAATGACTTAGTAACTTCAATTCATTTCAGATACCTCTTGCACAGGAAGCAGCAGTCACTTATTAACAACACCTATACAAATGTATCTCTTGCGAGGAGCACTTTCCACCAAAAACATGCAACGCTCTTTTCTTTCTACAGTTCTCTGGAAATGAGACCATAGTCCTTCAGCAGGTAAACTTTTTGGCTCCAGGATCTTCTAACAGACTTTCTGTGAGAAGAAGTCAGCATCAGGCATGAATCTTCATCTCAGATTCCCAAATTCCTCAGCATTAGTATCCACAGTGCTGGTTGATTCATGTCCCTCCAGTTATGACACTGAGGTTGCTAATGTGGTCATTCCTGTAGAACTCATATCCAATTAGCTGAAAGAACAGATGTGCTGCTTCTAAAATTTGCATTACCCATTTCCACCTGTGAGAATAATACCATCAGCTCACCAATTACTCATGGAGATTTGAGTTTGAACTCCAGACCCAAATCTTTTTACAAGCAGTATGTTTAACGAATGAGTAGTGCACTCTGCAAAAATGCAACTAAACTGGAGTTGGAGAAAACATCTGTCTCTGATGTGCACCACTGTGATGCGTTATGTCAGTTTGCATCAGTCAAGCTTGCAGTTTAACTCTGTTTCAGGGTTTTTTTTACTTGCATCAAAAGGTTTGTCATTTTTCTGTGATTTAGGTAAAGGTAAGTTAGGTAATAAAAATCTGTGGTCTGGCAAGCACTGAAGCAAACCTCAACTCTCAGCTTTATGCTCCCAGATGCCTGCATTTCCAGTGGGTAGTGTGTAATATGTCTAAAGAAAATGAATGTTAATGAAATAGAAAGTGGTGAAAAGCTGCTATAATGGCAGAATTTTGCTCAGCTCATAGAAGAGGTTCTGATGGAGGCAATTGATAGAGCTTTCCCAGAGCTCTAAAAAATAATTATTTAAGTTCTTATACGAGCGAGAAGTGGAGAACTGAGGGTGGAAAAAGGGATCCATTTGCATGTCTGCAGTATAAGGGATCTTCTGGAGACTACCTAATGAGCACTCTGACTGCCTTGTGGGTTTCCAGAGGAAAACTCTTACTCTATTCCCTAGCTCAGAAACCAGCTTGCAGCTGAGATGCACTTCTGAATTACGTTAGGGACAGAGTAATGGATTTTGAACAATGTCTCTTCAATGGAAATTCTTCTTTCCCCCCAGCTGGAAGGGAAAAGTATTATGTCTGCTTCAGCCCAGAACTGTCATCACATAGGAAATGACCCCAGACTTTTCAGAAAATTCATAAATTCCATCACCTTTTTTATTAAAATGTCACATTCTTCTACTCTTAAACATTTCACTAAATACAAAAGCCACGGGGGGTAACATGTTGGCCTTGGCAAAGCCAAGGCAGGATTAGAGCCCGTTCAAATCAACAGAACTGTTTCAATTTCACTAAGGGGATGGCAATGGGGAGCGGAAATTGCAGCTATTTTGCCAATGCTTTTCCTAAAGATCTTTTTTAATAGAAAACTTGAAAATCTGACTCATTTTCATAACTGACATACACATGAGCATATGGTTAAGAGACAGTCAACTTTCCAAACAACCCTCTAGGTCTCCAGAGGCCTGCCACCTTCAGCCAGTAGTTTTTAGAAGATGATGTTTCATTAGCGGATCAAATCCAGACTTGAACTTGAATCCAGCTGGCACACATGAGGCCCTCAAGCTGACAAGCTGTTCCTTGGAGCATTAGCAATTCTTTCCTCTCTTACCCTAGCTTTAAAGCCAAACACTGGCAGTCTGATGGACTATTTGATCGTGGTATTTCATAATGATGTTATAACACTCACATTTTCTGAACAGGACCGTATGGATCTCCAGGAAAATCTGCATCAAAGCTCAGCCTGAGGAGTTGTTGATAGCATCTTCCCAAATGAGCCATGCTCTCCTGTCCTCTGAGAGCAGGAAGCTTAGCTAAACTTCCGTGTCCATCCCTATCTTACTATAAGGCCTGGCCTAGGCCCCCATACTTTCCCTGTAAACACAACCTCAGATTCTTTTTTCGGCTCTTTGTCCAGTTTCACTCATAACAGCCATTGCCATCTGGTGCCAAAGTTCTCATGCAGATACTACCCCATGCTGCTAATAGCTGTGAGGTTCCTCTCTTTTCACATCCTTCTCAAGCGCTAGCTTATGACTGAGTGAATCTTATGTTTAATAGAGAGAGATGTCTTACTTCATTGTTTGTGTAGCTCCCCACCACCACTTGTAGTGAGGAACACAACAGACTAAAGAAAAGAGAAAAAAATATCTTTTTTTTTCCACATTTGATTTACAAATCCCAAAATTCGTAGAACCACAGAATCATAGAATAGTTAGGGTTGGAAGGGACCTTAAAGATCCAACTTGTTCCAACTCCACTGCCATGGGCAGGGACATCCCACTAAATCAGGCTGCCCAAAGCCCCATCCAACCAGGCCTTGAGCACCTCCAGGGATGGGGCAGCCACAACCTCCCTGGGCAACATGTGCCAGTGCCTCACCACTCTCACAGTGAAGAAATTCTTCCTAATGCCCAGTCTAAATCTGCCCCTCTCCGGTTTATACCCATTCCTCCTGGTCCTATCCCCACAAGCCTTTAGGAATAGCCCCCCTCCAGCTTTCCTGTAGGCCCCCTCCAGGTACTGGAAGGTTGCTATAAGATCTCTGCGCCTTCTCTTCTCCAGGCTGAACAACCCCAACTCTCTCAGTCTGTCCTCATAGGGAAGGTGCTCCAGCCCTCTGATCATCCTTGTCACCCTCCTCTGGACCCATTCCAACAGCTCCATCGCCTTCTTACATTGAGGATTCCACAACTGGACACAGTATTCCAGATGAGGTCTCACAAGAGAGGAATAGAGGGCAGAATCACTTCCCTTGACCAGCTGGCCACGCTTCTTTTGATGCAGCCCAGGATACAGTTGGCCTTCTGGGCTGGGAGTGCACATTGCCAGCTTATGTGGAGCTTCTCATCAATCAGCAGCCCAAGTCCTTCTCTGCAGGACTGCTCTCAAGCACATCATCCCCCATCGTGTACTGAAAACGAGGATTGCCCCGACCCTGATGCAGGACCTTACACTTGTGGCCTTGTTGAACCTCTGAGGTTCTCAGAGGCCACTTCTCCTTGCTTTTAAGTACAACACTTTATACAAAGAAGCAGGCAGTGATGGACTGTCCTCAAGCTGCAGTACTCTGTATGCATCAATTACAAAGAAGGGCTTATTCTAACAGAAAGTGATCCCTAGAATGCTTGTACCTTTTTTTTTTTTCTTAAAATGGTGGCATGTGAGTTCCTGCACACCAATAGCTAAAATGATGAACTAGAGCTGAGATTCAGGTTTCAGTGATAATTGTTTAGTGCCAACTGCCTTCTAGGATAGGATCTGCCTTCACACTCAAAAAATAATTCACATAAATAATGGATTGCTCAGTGGTAGTGAAGAAGCATTTCATGAACTTTGAAAGTAAAGACAGAGCTTCAGGGTTTCAGTCCAGTTCCAAAATTTATGATGTTTTCTGTGCATCACAGTGCAAGGGTGTGTAAGCCAGTCTTAATGGAAAAGCATTGGTGGCATTCTAGTTAGCTTTGATTTAAAGCTTAATTTAGGTCCTGAAAAGGGTTAGTGCATCTTTACAGCCATCTTGTAATTCTCTAAGAGTCCTGCCATGAAGTTAGCCAAGTCCACATTTCAACACGTCAGGGTCACTTTCAGATCAAAGAGGCACTGAGATAACTACCAAAATCCACTGAGAAAAGGCTTACACCTTGTCCAAAAATGTACCAAAATGGAAGCAGGCAATTCACATTACTATCCAAGTGCATTCAAAGGAGATGTAATGAAAGTAACATGTGTCGTACATACATACATATATATAGCCACTCATGATGTTAAATGAAAACTAAAATTCTGGTTTGAAAGTGGATCTAACTAAATATTTAAAACTGAATATTAGAGCTGAGAGAATAATTGGCAGGAAATAATTCACCAGATGAATTTAGCTTCTTCTTCGGCTTGTGGAGTGTCTGCATACAGATAGCCATTTCCTCAGACTCAATCATTACTTTAAACCAGCCTCAATTTTATAATGTAATTCCTTCCCTGTATAGGTTGATCCTAAGGAGTCTCCAGTGCTTTGTTGACACTTTGTATCTGAAGTCTGATCTGTGAATGTTAGCTCTGAGTGGCTGCACACATAACACGGTGTTGCTCTGACCCACAGTTTGATGTGCATGTCCTGTTTGAAAATTTGAGCTTGCCAGCTCAACACTTAAGTTTTTATAAGCACTTGTGTGGGTGAAATCTGACTACTAAGGTATCAGGAAAAAAAGCAAATAATAAGCAGAAAGTATTGCATAAATCTGCTAACTTTTAAATATTAGCAAATCCTCAGCAATACCATGAAGGGTAGAAGGAGGCTTTTCACCTCTCCTTAGTATAAACACCTACAACAATAGCTCTTCCAGAGGTACTGGAATCAATACCAAACCCCCAAGTATTTCTGCAGCTGGGATGGAGTAAGCCCACAAACCAGTACAGGCAGAGAGCCAACGGGATAGAAAAAGCAGCTGAGGGCCTGGTGGACAACATGATGAACATGAGTGAGGGGTGTCCCCTGCAGCCAGGGTGGCCAGCTGCATACAGGCTGTATTTGCAGCTAGGGCAGCCAGCTGCACGCTGGGCTACGCTTCCAGGGACATAGCCACTAGAACAAGGAAGGTAATGATTCCCCTCTCTTTCAGCACTGATAAAGCTGTCTTTGGAGTGCAGTGTCCAGTTCTGGGTTCTCCTGCACAGAAAATAAATGAGCAAATAAAAGCAGAGGCCACCAGTGTGACTAGAGAGCTGGAAAAACATAACATGAGGAGCACCTGAAGAATTTGGATTTGTTCAGTCTAAAGAAGAGAAAATAAAAGGGAAATGTTACAGCTATCTACTGCAACCTAATAAAAAGCTACAAAGAGACCGAGTACGATTCTTCTTCAAGGTGAACAGTGATGAGACAAGAGTGTAAGGACACATGTTACAACTTGGGAAAATCCATCTAGATATTAGGAAAAGCTTTTTCTCTCTAAAGGTGGAAAATACAGGAGCGGGTTGTGCAGAGAGGCTGTGAAGTGTCCATCTTGAAAGACAGCGAAAAACCAGTCGGACATGGCTCTGAGCAACCTGCTTTCACCAGACATGCTCAGAGTAGGAGGTAGGTGTGTGACCTTTGGAGGTCCCTTCCAACCTACATGCTTCTATGATTCCCTGACACTTTTAATAAATATTTCTTCCAGGACTTGGAGCAAATCCAATCTTTTTTTCATCCCTGTATTTCTGTAAGAATTTAAAAAAAAAATTAAGTAATTTCCTCCAATGGAGAGATTCTAAATGTTAAAATCCACCCCACCAGAGATAGATTAATGGCAAAATGAAGGTAATAAAACCAAAGGTTCAAAATTCCTTAAGAGTCAGATTCTCCATGAGTATATATCAGCTCAGCATGACCGACTTATGGCCACCCTTATTTACACTAGCTGAGTTCTGCAACGTGTTTCACAGTTAACATAACCCCATAGATAGTACAGTTATTTTTAAGACATCCAAAAAGTGCTGTCTTTCTCAGTGTTGTACTATAGTAGGGAACCTATGTGCGCCTCCTGTGATCTCTAGCTTGTTATATTATCATGTCTGATGCAGAATTATTAGGTACTGAAATAAACTTTAGCTTTTAATGACTAAATGTCATGCAAGAGGATGCTAGACTTGAAAGCCAGCAGAAAAGCCCTAGGCTGTTTCAGAATTCAGATTAAAATTATTCAGTTATCTGTACTCCTTTCAGATATCTATAAATATCTACACTCCACAGGGTGCTCATGCAATTTCTGATGGTTTACCAGACTGAAGCCACCTCCTCAACTGTAGGTTAGAGTTGTAACTCCTTGATATCGATGAAAAGGCAAGTGACTTAGTTATGAAGGTCATTTTTCAACTGAACAGTTAACTGGAGGGCACCACAGAATGAGTTTAGCTCTCTTTTGTCTTGGAAATTTTGCAATCAAAGAATATAAACACGAACAAAGCCTTTAAGGAGGCCTCTTCTTGACGAATGCTCTGGAAAAAAATTTAACTAGCTTAATAAGGTAAAAAATTAGAACATTTTCATTAACACAAAATGTTCTTTTTAATTAGGATTTTGCAAGCTAAGTCTCCTAATGAATGAAGGAATGGAACTTCAAAATGATTTGAATTGCTTATTTTTTTCTTTCTCTGGCTGAGAAGGACAAATGTAACTTTTTGCAAAATAAATTCGGCTGGTAATTGGAGACCTTCTAATTAACTATTTCATGGACTGAGTTTTCATAGGCTTATAAAAATGAATTGCTATGAGATGTCTGCTTTCTGAACTAATCCTCAAGAGTTCTGAGTGCTTTAAGAACACAGCCAGTACAAATGATGCCTAGACACACAAAGTGGGCAGAGGTATAGGTAATTTACTCCTGCACGAATTGGATGCAAAACAGGTACAGGGGATAACTGTCCTATTTTTAAGGACGCAGTTACAGGACACAGATGATAATGATTATAAGGACACACTTACTGGAGGGATTGACATAACTTGTAGCACCTCACTAGCAGAACTACGTACATACAGAGGTACTTGATATTCCTGTGGTGTGGCTACTTTGCCAGCATCAGTACTGAGCCCACACTGTCTAAGGTGCTAAGGCGAGGGAAGATAGCTTTTATAGTCGTGTGAAGGAAGGCTCCTCTGTGACAAGCTATAGCAGCCACAGAGCCAAAACACACTGGCTGTGCCACATAATAAGGCTCTGCCTGATATCACACAGCCAGCCCTAGCACGTCATGCAGTCAGCAAATGTGCAACAAATGAACACAGTTCCACAGTTTGCATCTGGACACAGCTGGTAGGACCTGGTGACAATGGAGGAAGTGTGGAGAGTGTCATCAGAGTTGGTGCCCGCCTCTACACACAAACAGCAACTGCAAAAATCTCTGCACTGGAGCCAAGCTGAACTGAGCAGTCCACAGGTGTTGCACAGCACCACATGAGCCCTTTCTGCAGCCATTAGAGATGTGTTCCATGCCACCAACTTGCAAGGCTGAGACCAGGTGAATGCAACACTGTCCCCAACGCGTCCAGCTCTAATGGCACAAAATGAGGTTCTCTGTCCATCACACACCCATAGCCAGCAGGCTGTCTCCAAAGGAAATGCACAAGGGAACAGACACTGCTAGAAAAGACCATCCTGAAATAACAACAGAAAAAGCATAACCTATGGGTCTTCAGTTAAAAGACAAAAGGAGCCTAAACCTGTCAGACTTTTTAGATCCCTGTGGGATTAGGATGAGATGCTGCTTCTGACCTAAAACTCTAGCTCCCTTGTTGCAGCAACTTCAGAAACCTTTTATAAGGGCTAATATGACCACAGTACTACAGGCTGTGCCAGAACAGGCTATAAAACCATTTGCCAGGTGACACCGTTGACCAGAGAAATGCACTTGATCCTCAGATACTGGAAGCTTGAGCAGATGGGCTACGGCTGACAGAACACTTTGTGATATACAAGACAGGTCAAAGTAATGTTGTGAGAATGGGCCTGGATATTTGCAGAAGTAGTAAAAACTGTTTTTCCTAAAAGAAAACATTAGCAAGCAGTAAGAGAATGAAGCACAGCTAATTATAAATGTAACACATGGATAGCTGACTGCCACCACTCCCTGCCCAACTCTACGCTCTCAGGCTTCTAACTCTTACTGTGTTTTTAATATTCATTAAAATCTCAATGGTAGCCTTCTAGCTCAAGATATGGAAAAATCTGGGTAATATCTCCATTAATACCCATTAAAAGTCAAATGAGGTTTGTTTAGCCTTTTTGTTCCTACGTGAGAAATTATCAGGTTTGTTTGCAGCAAGTGTGGAAGCACTCATGCTCCTGTGTTCACCAAAGAGGTACAAACAAGAAAACTGTGACCCTTCACTAAATGAGCCTTTCTAGGCACTATGTATGATGAGGAGGGAAAAAAGGTATCTGGATAAACAGGATACTGGAAAGCAAAGGTATAGTGAAGACAAGATTATGACACAATGGAGACTTTGGGCAGATGTCTTAATCTACTTACACAGTGGGAGGTTTTCAAATTGCATTGCAAAACTAAAAATGAATTAGCAAGTTCTGAAAATGGAAACTGAAGCCTAGGAGCACAGGTCAAACACACACACCATTTGTATCAAATCCTCAGCACTGAGCGCAAAAGTTAAGTGTTAGTTGGTGTCATGGTGGCCACATATTAACACAGAATAGAATCCTTCCAGTTGGAACCTACAACGATAATCTAGTCCAATTGTCCCTATAGAACAAAGGAAGACATGAAGTTGTGGGATGGGTAGGCCCATATAGGGTCTATCAGAAACAGAAAATATGTATTAAAATGGTGTAAAATTTATCAAATAAACACAATGTAGTAGATATTAAAGGACTTCATAAGGTGTTTAACATACTGGAATTATATAAGGATACATCACACAGACTAGTACTCAGCTAAAAATGCATGCACATGCATAATATTTCATTAGACAATTAGAAAAGATGTTAAATCTGAACTTTACTGGAAGATGTTCAGATCAATTCAATGTTTGCAGATACCAGCTATTTAAGTTAAGAGTGCAATCAAGTAAGTAATAGAAGTAGAACAAGATTCAGATCTGGAAGAGGGTAATGCTAAGTGTCGTCCCAAAAAGACAATCACTCTACTGCAGTCTAGAAGTCTGGACATATCTTAATGCTGGACTTACATTTAGAAAAAAAAATATCTGCAGGTATTTTTTCAGACAGTTGGTTTTTTTTTTTTCTTGGACATCCTCTGCTTTACTCAGCCTCAGACTAGAAGCAAATGAGACATTTTCACACATGAGGCGCTGTGGTTGGGATCATGTTACCCTAGACAGACTTTTTTTCTATTCGTCTTATGCCATTCTTGGGCCTTGGATGATACAAAAGCCTGAGATGCAGCAGAATTTGGTCTTAATCTTTTTTTGCACCATACAGATATGAGCAGCTGAAACTGGCTTCAGTGGACCTTTACACCAGCTGAAAATCTGCTCCAGATACCCTGCAGGGGAGGAGAATCTGCCATAGGTGTGCAGGATTTACACAGCTCTGGGGTCCTAGAAAGTCAGCTGCAGGAAATGATGTGCTGGCATAACGTTTTAGGTGCTTCTGGGTGGGAGGGTGTATTTCTGCTTGTTTTCTCTCATTCTGTCCTTTGTTTACTTTTGTGCACAGGCTGATGGCTGGGTGCTTTTCAAAAATGAAACACTTTTCCTCAGAGTGCACACATCCCATAGCACAGTACAACAAAGTGCTGGCTACAGAACCCTTTTTGTATTCCTTGTGCACTGGGTAGGGATTTTTCATTTCATGCATCATCCATAACTTGCCGCAGCAATTCCAAAAATCTCTACCACGCTCACATGAATACGAATAATTTAAATTCACATTTTTGCTTTTGGAAATTTATCATCATAGAAGTCGGGCTCATAAAGCAACTGTATTTCTGAAATTTCTTGTGGAATAATCAAGTGATGGCACTGCCCAACAAACCAGTCTAATTGCATCAGTATTGCACAGGCACTTTGAGCTATGACTCCACCCCACAAGAAGGTCACCTACTGATATAAATCTATCACCAGTATTACTGTCCAGTCTACTGTTTTATCTTTGATGCTTCTTTATATAGACTATTTAATAGCCAATTAAAAAGCAAGGAGGCTGTTGCTCAGGGTATAGGTAGGTATCTTTTCTCTGCCAATGGCCAATAGCAAATGTTCTGGAGGAACTTACATGAAATGTTGCTCTTTATAGTAATGGAAGAATTGGCTTTGAGCAACATATCAAACTTCTCAGTCTCCAGTAGTGTCCACTGGCTTTTTGCCAAAGAACAAGGTACTGCATTTCTTAAATAAATATAATTGTGAACACAGATATTTGATCCTCCCTGACCTCAGAGAAGCTGCTAGCTTTCAGAAAAAGCAAAGCAATGATAACTTTGCCATAAGCAACGAGTTCCAACTCGTTTCTCAACTTCAAATGCATCACCCTTTGAGAATCAAATGTCACTCTTGTCTCCTGCTGGTGGGGGGGGGGGAGGGAAGGGGCAGCAGGGCAGCTGACAGGAATGCCCAGGTCACAAGCCACCTCTCACAAAAAACACCTGGGGGCTGCTGCTTCACAAGATGGTGCTTCTCCAAATATTCAGTGCACACCATAAATCCAGCAGTGCGCACATGTCAAAGCTCTGCAGCTTCCACTGCCTCTACAACTGCTTCACAGTATAAGGGCTGTGCAAGGAGAATTAGGTCTATGTTTTGCACTATAAACATTTTTGTAACTGACAGTACTCCCTTTCCAAGCATATACACCTGTATTGCATTCAGCTGATGGATACAATGCTGTTCTTCCACACCCAGCAATGCTTCAGGGGAAAAAAAGTGAGAAGCTAGGAAAGAGCAGAAGGGAGGGAATGAATTGCCATAGCTTTGCTGTTGAGCTCATGCCTGGCAGAGGGCCTTTCTGATATTCCAGAAACTGGGCATGCCAGGTCCTTGAAAGATGCTAAAGAACTTTGCCTGAACAATTAAGCCGATCTTATAATTACACGTAGAGCATTTAAGACAACAGTCCTAGACTTGTCGTTCAAGCAACAAAGTCTTCATTGGAAAAAAAAAGATACACACTTGAAAGCTTTTCAGAAGGACAAGAAACATTATATAGCACCTACCCAGCTGAAATCTTAAAACAAGTTTGAACCCTGTTAAATTAACAGAACAAAAAAACTTAAGGTTGTCCTGTTACCAGCCTGCATGGGGCAAGGTATCCTCAGGTACTGTTCCAGCTACCCATGCGGTGTACCCCGAAAAGTTTTCTCACAAAGCACACTAACTCCTGCCAGCCAGGCACCAATGCTGCCTGCTGCCTCAAGGAGTTTTATCTAAAAATAGAAGCTGCTTAAGAAAAATGACCACTTCTAAAGAAGAACAGTCAGTTTCTCTCTGAATCAATTTAAGCCCAAGCACATCAATGAGATAGAGCTTGACCTAAAGAGCTCCACAGAAATCGAGACCTAAGTTAAAGGTGTGCCAGTAATATGGAAGAAGATAAGGAGACTATGGGCCTGATCCAAAGGCCATTAGGTCAGTGACAAGCTTTAATGTTGATGTAAATGGGCTTTGGAACAGGCCATGCTAGAGAAAAGAGCACTCCTTATTACACAAATAAGCAGTTATTAGAAATGGACTAGAAGTTAATGGAGTTTTTTTACAGGCAAAACTCCCTTCCATCGTTTCCACCATCTCAGAAAAGGATTGGGCCATTTGGTCCCACAAACGAGCAGGCACCGGATTGCCACCTCATCCTGAGTGAACACCCACAGGTCAGAAAACCTGCACCAGGTTCGTGCACCAGGAACTGGAGTTCACAGTAGCACATTGGTGCAGTGTGCACAAGCGGTTACCACAGCTAAAACATGGTCAGACTCTCTGGCCTTGCTGCACCTTTAGGTGCTTTCTTAGCATAGCTGGGCACCCAGTCAGCAACACTGCCCACCTGCGTTACTGCCTTTTGCATGAGCGACTGCAGGAATCCATTTCCAGCTCACCACAGAATCGTGATGGTTCAAATAATGAGAGAGGAACTAGGTGAGAGGAGCTCCACCTGAAGTTACTGTTTGCCAGTGGGTGCAAAGGCATTTTTAATTCGGGTATAGTAATCACTAAGTTGGGGAGGGAATGCAAATGTTTACTTCTTAGCGATGAGACAAAAAGATACAACCATAATTCTCACCCTCTCTGGCCCACGCTGAATATTCCTTGTGGAAGGCACTAAACTGACAAGGTTGTTTCATTGACAAGATATGAAAGAGCAAATGTTCTGTAATTGAATACCATGTGCCTCATCACAAAGAAAAATAATATAATTCTCTCAGAGATAAAATAAAGCACATATTAAGAGACTACTGTTAAACTAGCTGGCTAAGCCAAAACAATGAGGAGAGAGGGACTGTACAAGTCACCCTGTTGGCTACAATATAATTGGCTTGTTAAGGAGATAAGTGCAAGCAGACACACGTGAAGGAAACAGAAGATCACAAAACACAAGGACCTACAGAGCAGTACAGACTTCAGGCACAGCTAACAGACACTGCTGCCTAAATGCAGAAGTTACTGATGGGACAGAAAGTGTGTTTGAGAGCCTTCATAACTGGTGCACGAGGCTTAACTCAACTGACTCTGTAGTTTTCAGTTCAGGTTCTTTTGCACGTGGTTTTCTCCATGCCAACTGAGGGGCAATGTTCTTCTGTGACCTCAGCAGGAATCGTGTCTAGACGTGAGATAGCTGTGCTGTGCTCCCTGGCTCAGGAGCTGACAGTTTGCCTTAAAGTATTAGAGCAGCATTATATTGATTACTGCTTGATATTTGCAGGTCTACAAAATGTCCAAGGAGACACAGGAAAGTTTAGAGACTTTTAATTTGTTGTACCAAAGCTTTTCTGATGGTCCCAAAAGATTACACATTTATGAAGAAGGGCAGCAACAATAAAAGCTTATTGTTTGCACTCAGCCAAACTTCATGGATTTTTTAAGTATGACAAAAGAGAAAATGAGTTACACAGATTTTCAATAACTTGAACACCAATCTCTGCTGTCCAAAGGGAATTACTCCAGTGTTCTGTCTTTGTCTACCTTGGCCTGGCTTTAAGGGTTTATCCTTGTAAACGACATCAGTAGTTACAGTTAACAGGTCTAAATGAAGCTGTGGGGCTGAGATCCCTCTTGTCTTGATGTGCTAGATGCTCCAGGGGGGAAGACTAAAGATAGCAAGAGAAACTTTGTCAAGGTAGATTCACTGCAGAAGATAGGAACAAGTAGTGCATGTAGCCCTTCCCTTTGCTTCAATGACAAATCAGAGGTACCAAAAGGATTCTCTTATCAGAGGGCAATGGCACAAAGTGAGATTAAGGTAGCTAGCCATTTTGCTTTTATGTGTTCAGCTAAAGAGTAAGGTCAACGACATAAGACCACAAAACTTTTAATTAAGTTAACAGTGGAATTATTTGCTTGCTCCTGGATTACATTGATGCAATCCAGCACGAAAACTGCTATTTGATATTTCCCTTGATTTATCCTGCTCTTTGGTGGGGATATACAGTAAACTGTTTTCAAGTACAAACTTGCCATAGCTACTGATGGAGATGCAAGATGCTTCTAAAATCTTCCCCACTCCCTACCTTACTGAAATGGCAGAAAGGCACTAAAGCAAGAAAAAATAAGCATTAAAACAATAGAAGCTAAGGTGGCTACAGAAAAGCATGTTGCAAATTAAAGGTGGGGGATAAACAGAAGGGAAGTACAGATATTTTCTTTGAGAGCCATGCATAAGAAATCTCGTGTCACTGGAAAACAATAGGTCACAAAAGGTTCCTTGTGCAGTCCCTATTTGATGGACATTGAGTAGCATCTTGTTCAGCAATACTGACACATGCATGAGCACCTCAAGTGGCTCCAAAGGGTCAGACTTGTCCCTAAGCATGCAGCCCTGGGAGCATTCAGCCTCTAAATGTCTGTGCTAGCAGCAGAAGCAGACCCCACAGCCAGGAAACAAGACATAAAATGCATGGCTGTGGTAAGAATCAAACTAAAACGTGATTTTAAAAGAGTAGTGTTTTGGTTTCTGAGCCCTCTACTTTATTGTTATTTGGTTTTATGCTCCTGTAAGTAAACTCAACAACTACTTTTTCCCCAACAAACTGAAATTTTGCAGACCATTAATCCATAATATGGACAAAAGCCTTCGGGTGCATGGGAAACAAAATGAAAAATGGTCAGTCTGGTTCTTCCAGGAAAGCTGATACTTCACATGAGCAACAAAGATTTTCCACCAAGCAGCAGTACATGCGCTTCAGTGCAGACCTATAGTGACTGTGTAGAGCATGGTAGAGGGTAATGGCTCTGAATATCATTTATGCACACTTAACTACCATTTAGTTAATGTTTATGCAGCATTTTGAAAATGTAAAGTGCTATAAAGATGCCAAATGTTATTACTATTAATAATCCAAGTGATAAATATGACACAAAATTCTATGCTCTATCCTTGTCCTTCAAGTCAAAGGGATATTTGTAAATATAATAACGACTGCATTCAGCATGACACTTACAGTGTATACGTTACCTGGAGTTCATGAGTTTTACACATACAGGAATAAAGGACTAACTGGTTTCTCCCCAAGTCTACTGAACACTACAAAACCACAAATGAAGATCGAAGATTATGTTAAAATCCTGCTTTTAAAAATGCCGGGTCAGAGCTCTACTATAACATTGAAAAGCCTATTAAGCAAGCCACACAGGTCAGCATGCATTAATAAAATGTGTTTTCTTTTAAATTAATGTAAAACAGGGCACAGAAAAGGACTCAAAGCTGGCAATGTATGGGTATCTGCTGCCTGCTGATTCCGCTGCACCTACCACTACAGAAGCTGTCTGTCCATACTTAGACCATCCAAGCCCCTAAACCTGTCCCTCCTCACACCTTCACTTTGTCCCTTAGAGGGGGCCTACGGACCACAGAGTCCACCATCACAGGATGAATTATTTCCTGTGTGATTTTCCTGTTTCTCTAAACAACTTCTCTTTCATTTGCGACTGCAGCACAAAGTCAAGAAGGCAGAGAGGAACCACCTCACAGGTCACTAAGGCTCCAAAATATGCATCCACTGCAAGTGCTTGGCATCACAGTGGATTTCACTTACTGCATTAGACCTCAGGGATAAGTCTTTGAGCCTTTGGTTTCTACTTTTATATTCACAAAGAAACTGTCTAAGAGAAGTGCTTGTTATTTCAGGGGGGTAATCAGCTTGTGAGGAAGTGCTAAGTAAAGACAGGGAATTCTTTCTTCTCTAAGTTTTTCTCAGGTTTGGAGCAGTGGTTTCCAGTTGCCATGGCCTGCAGTTACTTCTCTGAGAGAAGCATCTGCCATACCCCTTTCTGGAAAACCAAAAGGAAAAATCCGTTTTCTAAAAGATCTTATAAATACCTTCACTCACTTCACCAAACTAGATTTTCCAAACAGTTCATCTCCCACTCTGGTGTTCTTTTGCAGTGGCTGGATGTTGAGCTCTTGGATGGCTGGATCCAGCCCTTGAGACTGAGGGTACAGGTAGAGAATATGCAGCTAAATCCCTTTTTCGAAGGCATTCTCCAAGACTTAAAAAATATCTTAGTTTGAAAAAGGAAAATCAGGAAAAAAAATCCCAACGGAGACAGCATGATCTACTTGCTTACACTGGTATAAATCAAGAATAACCCTGTGGACTTTGAAGGACTTACACAAGTATAAAACTGCTAGAAATGAAATATTCACATTTCCTAACTTCAACAGTTGGCTTGGTTTTCTTTAAAAAGCTTCATTAATAAATACTTTTTAAAAAGAAAAAAAAAGCGCTCTTCCTCCCCCAATACTAATTGCTAGTGCTCAGATTTAATCTTCAGCATTTATTGTGCTTCACCAAATCCCTAATAATCACCCCAGAAGACTCCTTAACATTGTTGTATAATGGGAAACAAGGGCAGGGTATTACTTTTTCATGTACAAAGATGTTTCATCAGGAGGCCAGATTTCTTCTATGCAGCTAAAGTACATAGAGCCTGACACTTTTAATTTCTTCCGTAATTGTGTCACGAGAGGGGGTTATGTCACTGTGCCTCTTTGCTGAATTCCAAGAGGCTCAATGCTATTCCCATGGTCATCACCTCCTGCCTCTACTTTAAAATAATGAAGATTTGGGCTGAAATAAATTTGAAGATATCAAATAAGGACCCCTTGAGTTCCAGGGAAAGAAAATAAAGCAGCTTTTATTAAACTTGTTATGAGACCTTTCATGACCACTATTCTCACTGTTCTCTTTGCTCAAAGCCTTTAGAGAATGGTCTCACTTTAGCCTAAACTCAGCTCTTTCTCAGCTCTCTAAGCCTCTGTAAAATTGAAGGACATTCACTCCAACACACGTCTTTAATAACTCAGTATGATTTAAACTTTCAATCTGCATTCCTGATTTCTGTAATAATTGAAAGGAATGCATTAGCAGCAGAAAAAAACCCCCACTTTTGCTTCATAAACTTTACCTTCATTGCCTCAGATTTTCAGTAGTTCTCAATATGTAAGTTTAATGGCGTGACCCTAACAAGAAACGATCAGCAAATGAAACGAACCAGTGTGTAGCTGCTCCACACGGCTACAAGTGTCAGCTGTGGCCTGCCTGCCATTAATTTTATTGTAACTCATTTCTTCAGGTTGAGTACAGCACGATTTAATGTTCCCATTCTCCCATTCCTGTTCTGCATGACAAATTGTTTTAATAAACATAAACCGGGTAATAATAAAGTAATAATAAGCCTAGCACTCACCTTATATCACTGCAGTTAAATTCTCCCACAAGCCAGTGCTGGTTACAGTGACAATTACAGTCGGGCCAATCCGCAGCCAGGCAAGCACAATGGACAGATTTAATATCGTTTGTAAATATGATTAGTGTGCTGTCATGTTATTGCAGCCTGGTATTTACATTTCTCTCTGGGGTTATTCACTACACCAAATCAACATTAAATAGTGCTCCCTTCTCTTCCTCTTAAATCAAACATACCTTTCTTTGTGCTCCACTCAGAAGTTAATGAAGAAAATGGCATTGATTGTTAATATTCAGGATCAATCAGTGCTTTACATACCTCTTTTTTTAAACAGATGTACATCTGTCCATATAACCCTGGAAGATTTCTTTCGAAATTCATAATCTTCCCCCTTCCTCCTCCCCCTCAACACACACCCTTTAACATCAACACTCGTCTGCTTACTCTCTTATGAAAAATGTTCAAATAATGAATGGCTGTTGTTTACAGAAGTAATTTCATGCTACATTTCCATTATTGTCTGGATTTGTTTAGCTTCTCAAGCTTCCCCATTTCCCTGCAATGAACTTTTAAGGAAATATAACCGGCTTTCACTGTTTATACCATTATGTTTATAATAGAAACTGCTCTCATTTGTGACATATTGCAACACTTCATAACTGTGTGCAAATAAGCATCCTTAAACTTGTTAAGGTCAATTAATCATTGTACAAAAGCTTTTTTAGCTAGGACTTCCACCAGCATAAATCCAGCCACATAGCAGGGTAATGAAAGGGCTCTGGCGTGGACTCAGGTCCTACATGGCACAATTGTGTGCTTCAGATGTTAATAAAACTGCCTGCAGATAACGCAGATCTTTATTTGGTTCCCGTGGTCAGGCAGCACAGGCTGAATACCTGCAGCCCAAGCCAAGGAAGGACTCTGGTGGCAAAAACCTGTAATTACTGTAGTGATGAATTCCCACCAACCTAACTATTTTTAAAGACACTTTTTTGAGAATACAAGCAAGGAATCAAGTTGGAGGACAGCCCGCTGAGTTTGGATGCATGACATTCACTGGACAGGAATCAACGCATGAAACACTGCAAAAAGTACCTATTTCAAGACATCACAGAGGACACCATCAAAGGTGTTGGCAAAGCAGAGCCATGGCAGTTGAGGCAGGTCTACTATTCGGCAGCATGGAGCCCTGGCCTCCTCCTGCTGCGGTGTTAACTGCTCTGGGAGGAAGGAGTCTCTGGGAGGGTGGCAGTGATGGTACCAACCACCTGAGAGCTGCCAGGTTCAATCACTAATGATAGAAAGGGCTCTTAATTAGTATCAACCTTTTCTATACACAGCCGTGGCACACACAAAGTCTCACTGCTGCTCTAACGAGGATGAAACATTCACATGATTTATATTCATGCTTCCATTTTCAACGAATGTGTTCTCATCTCCTGCACTTTGTACTGAATCAAGACCTACATCTGAAATTTAAGATTAATAAGAGTCAACAGGTTTTCTGGATGCCCCAGGCTTACCAATGTCATGGGGCCTGGATGCATGTAAAATAAGCCTGGTCTGCATCATTGGACTTTGCCTGATGTGTATAAACAATGAAAATAAACGCCACCACAATTTCAAACAAACTGTAATGGCAAAATTTAGTGAAACTTTTAATGCAAATGGAAAACCAAAATGTGGAGGACACTCCAGTTTCTAAGGATGCCTATGTGCACACTCATACTTTATGCATTCACTAGCATTTTGCTTTCACATATTTTTTTAATGCAAATTGGAGTATAAAGAGATGCCCCATGTTAGAAATCTAGTTTCTGATCAAGGCCATGGCAAAGATGATAATCAGGTGCTTGTAATAATTACAAAGGTGACTCGCACTTTGTCATTTACAGCGAGTTAACTTTCCTATACTACAAGTTTAAGTTAGGAAAAGAGGAAAGAAACATGATTTAAAGAAAGCATTAACAGTAAGTCAGAGAGCATCACTATTTTGTGGGAGATGTGGATAATCTGGAGAAAAGAGCAGGACATTTTAAAGATCTCTAGTTGTGGCTTTATTGAAAAAGATAGATTTAAGAATGTGATTCATATGGTCACCCAGGGGGCATGGATCTGACTTACTGTGATTTGCTGCTATTATTTATTTAAGAGAGTCAAATGTCACAGCAAAATATTTCTGCTAAAATCTGTATTACTGAATTTTCCTTTCAGAGCTCAGCAAGGTGACAGCTGGAGAGGGGTGTCTGTGCATGTGTGGAAAAAAAAAAGAGGGAGAAGAAGTGGGGTGTTACTAAACACAAGATCACAGTACTCGAAACATCCTACTGAGATCAGAAGAATTGTGAAGCATACCGAGGTGGTACTCTAGCTATTCATTAACTGTCTGTATCAGCCGGCCTGGAGATTAGAGCTTAATGCAATGGTGAAGTAAGTGTCCATATCACAGTAGCCATGGAGGAATAGCGAGATGTAATGAAACTGAATAGCTAGCCATTGAAAGTTGAAAAATATATTGATTTTTCAGTGCTTGATCACCCAGGAGGCTTTATCAGGTATGAATACTTGGGAACCATCTGCTAACTCTGTAATGGTATTTTAGGATTTGTGACAGACACCAGCAAAAATAAAACTATGTGTTAAAAAATAACACAAAGTGAAACCTGCTTCTCTGTAATACATTCCCCTGCTCCACATCTGTTTTTCTCATTCCTGTCTTTTAATTGTTTTCAAATTAGCTATAGCTAATGAGTGAATACAAATTAAAATTAGTACACAGATTCAATTTCTTCCCACCTTTCATACCAAAAATAGCTCAGACATCTATAGCTGCATTTATTTCTACATCAGATAGCATTGCTTATACGGTAAAGATTTCTCAGCTCCCAAAAGGAAGTCAGCAGGACCCCGGTTATTGTATTTAGTTATTGAACCTTGTTGTCAAAATTTCTTAACATTCATTTGTGTAAGTCACAGAACAAAACCGAACAGGAACAGGCTTGGAGGCACAATATCTACATATTGTTTGATGTAAACAACACTCCTAGACATGACTGGCATTCTCCAAACAACAATCATTGTTATTGAAATGTGCCTCTATTCCCCTTGTTTTAATACCGAGAATGATTATGAAATCTCTTTGGGTACGATAAATCAGCTGAAAGATGTAATAACATGTTTCAGCTGTTGGAATGGATGTTTGATTACAGCTCTGAGGATTTTTTCCTCATCTTGTTTCTAGTTTAATTCTTAATCCATTCTGTGATTTTAAAAAAATATATTCCTCACATCAACAGCAAACACACATTCTTGTTTACGCATTCTTTAGCTGATCAGGAATGAAGTTGCATTTTAACAATGCATGGAAAATATTTTTCTATTACAGTTTTGGTTAAAATGGTAAGTTAAACTGTCATTTAAAATTATATTCAGTAAACATGTAACTTTAGCACCTATGTAAAAATAGAAAGAGAGGAAAAAAAAAGAGAGAGAGAAAAGGAGACTTCAATCAGACCATGTTTGATTTCCAGACACACACAAAAAAATCTGCCTCTCCTCCCCTGCCTCCCCTCATGGTTCTGCAAGCCTCTCTTCAAGTAAGTGGTAGCAGAATTAATTTGGCCCAAAATGGTCAAGTGTAAATGGAGGAAAATTATTTCCCCTTGATTTTACACTGTAGCGGCAATACACAAAAGATGAAGGAAGTCAGACCACACCACACAGCGGCAGCGAGAGCGAGACAGCTGGACAGAGGCTTTTGAAGGATCTGAGAATCTGTGTACAGCAAAGGCAGCTCAGCTTATCCAGCTCACTCTCCCAGAAAAGATTCTGGCAAATAATGCCTTTAGTTTAAGTGTATTTTGTGAAGGAGAAAAAGTGAAGAAAAAATAACTAAAGGAAACAAAAAGATTAGTATGTGGGTGGTTTCTTTCTCCAATCAACTTTCCTTCCCATCCCAAGGGGCGGCCCCTGTGCTGGTGAGTACACACACCGCTGCTGCTGCAAGCACGTTCCTTGATGTTCTCTCAAAGTCTGCAAGGCCAAAGAGGCAACTGCATTCAAGGCTAGTGGTGGGAAAATTCAGAGAAATTTGGGGCTTCCTGAGGTCTTTAGAACTGTTCAGTGATGTGTTGCCAACATTTCAACAAGAGGATCCTAAGAGAATTTCCCCTTTGGCCTGTGATAAACCCAGTGCCCCAACAGTGCATTTGCTTGCCAAGAGGCGGGGCGAGGGATGAGAAAACCATTCAAGCGTTTTCCTCTTTAAATGAAAACACCTTCTCATCATCGTAATAATGAAAAGAGGCCATCCTACTGGCAGTGCAACCCTACACCACCCATTTGAGTACAACTGTATATACTCCATCTCCCTGCAAGAAAGCAAATACGTATTTGTATTGGAGAAATCATAGTCTGGCTAGCAAGATGTCCACTCAGGAAGAAGGCGCACAAAGTCCCTACCATTTCTCCCAGGAGCCTGGAAGCACTCATGGTAACCTAGAAAACAGTCAGGCATAGCTATTAAAGGCAACTCAAAGGTAACACTCGCAGGAGCAGAACTCCTCAGGGCCTGATCCACAGTGTGCTACAATCAGACACATGCTGACAACCCAGCTCCCACCTACCCAGTGACAGAGGAAGGTTTCCTATTCCACTTTACTCCTTCATTTATTGCATAGCCTATCTCCAGTATTGCAAGAACTGGGCTCTTAAATTAGGACACAGTACTCGCTCTTCCCTAGAGCCACTAGCACAATGAAGAAAATATTTCTAATGTGCAATGGAATTATAGAATACCTTTAAAAAGGTATTCATCAGTTAATTCACTCCTCTCTTTCTGACCTTCGTTCAAGGGGAAAACTGCCAACTGCACAAAATGCTGCCAACTCCAAGAAGCTTAATTGTGCAGATTATGGTCTGTTTGTAACACAGATTATTAAAAGCACACTAGGACCTTTCACGTCCCCACGTTTTATTCAGTAATAAGTTCTGCATTAGATAAAGGAGATTTGTTTTGATCCCTTCTTTGCAGATGCAGAGTGTCCTACACCTTTTGTATTCCAGACTCAATCATCCGTGACCTCTTTGCATATGTGATGGAGCCACAATAGCCTGCTCCTTACTGTAACTCAGCAGTCCCCACTTTTGGGGGTGGAAGAAAGGCAGGAGGAGATTCACTTTGTGCTTTATATGGTATTCTTAAAAAAAAAAATTAAAAAATACACTTCCCTTATTCTATAAAGAGCAGAGTTTTCTGAGAAACCGTGGGACTGTGTGGCACAAAAGCCAAGCCTGGCCATTTTTGAAAGCAGAGCACATCATATTTTTAAAAGAATATAAAAGTAAAAAATGCCTTTTGAATTTCAGAGAATAAGGTGAAACAGAGTCATAAAGGAAAACTTATCCTAGAAATAAAGGAAGTGAAAAAATTTCCTCAGGTTCAAATGTTTTTCTCTCTTTTCCAGAGTACAAATTTAATGAAAGTAATCTCCTCACACCCCAAAAAAATTTAAGAAAAGTTAAAGTATTTACATACAACCTCTTCAGAAAAGCACAGAGATCACCTTCAGTTTCCACCTTCATTAGGTAACTTGAACTCAGATTTCTCTGTCCCAGAACTAAGGCCTGACCCACAGACAGACATCATCATGGGTGGGAAATTCCAGGCTTTTACTCTGCATCTTCGTTCTTCAGTTTCCTGCACCTAAACATTATCATAATTAAAAATCAAGGTGTTTTTCTTTTAATGCTATATGACATGTATTTTGTGAGGCTATTACATGCACTTCACTGCTCGCATAAGAGAAGGGAAGGTGAGAGGAGACACCAGAGCTACGGCCATTTATGTCAGCCAAGGATACAGGACTGGCTGTTAAAGAAGAGAGGGGAGTCACACCAAGCACGGCTTGTGCTCCCCACAGTGACCCTGCTGTGGGTGCTCTCCTTGTTTACTGTCTTATAAAGAACGTAGAAGGTAGCAATAGTTTTCTGTGTTGTTAATGTGCTTGATAAAATTGTTTTTCTTCCATAATCACTGCACAACACAAGAATAAAAGCAGAGAATAGACTTTTAATTTGAACACAGACTTGTAGCTGTATGCAAATTTCTTGCTGCTGTACTGTTGATGAGCAGGTGGATGTGGAACAAATTGAAGAAAGCCACAAACTAATTTCCTAAATGTGGGTGTTTTTTTTTCTCCAATGGTAAGGAAGTGATAAGTTTTAGATGAGAAAGAACATCTATCTGCAGCTCAATGAACTGAAAATTCAGAAAGAAGACTCCTACAGTCTTCAGAAGTACTGAAGAGTGACACAAAAGTACAAGTCTCTTCAAATTTTGTGATGAAACTAAATGGAGTCAGCAAATCAAGGGGATGACAAGGATGGAGGAAGACCAAGACACACCTGGACTACTGTGACAAATGAAATCAACAGCTTCTTGTCTTTATCAAAATAGTGCTGGTCCTGCGATACATAACGTAAGCTGTCATGCTACTTTTATTATACTTCAACAAAAATTGTGCATAACTGCAGCTCCCCACTTGTCCAGTTCTCGGTATCAGGTACTACCTGTCACATTGAGTGCAGTTGTTCTTCACTTAGTGAAAAATCAAGAGGGCAGCAGAAGTGATCAATTCTCTTCCCTCATTATACTTGAATACCTTTCTGCTACGAGACATGACTAAGATCACATTTGGCACACATTTAACAAAATTAACCCCTACAGATTTTATTCTCAACCACAAAGAATGCTATAGTCATCTGAAAGCCTACAACACTCTGTTCCTATAGAACAGGGACTGCCAACATCTACAAATTATCTCCAGTGGAAGAAGCTCAACACCATGCAGATGGGTGGATGAATTCTATAAGGTTATCTCATTTCTGGGGCTCTGTGAAGCAACTTCATAGGATTGTTTTAACACTTATGTTTTACTGCAGGCCTGTAAATGTAGCTTTTTTGTAGTAAAACAGGTTTACTGAATGCTCTTAGTGGCTGGGTAATTTTACAACAATGGAGCTGTGTAACCACATACCCTCAGTGTTAAATGCAGATGCAGTTTTGCAGAGAAATTCTCACCTTACTTCATTGTTGTAAATTTCAGTAGAACTTTATCTTTACTCTTTTGGTCAGCAGGTACCACTAGAGCAGACTGCTTTGCCCATCATGCTACTAATAGCTTCTTTATAGGATTTTCTTGCTTTTAGACTCCCCTGATAACCTGCAGAACATTTAAGGGAGGTCTGTGCTTAGTGCAGAAGGACACAGAGCACTGTTTTCTCCTCACTTCTGGCTGACAGGTTACTTCAAAATGCAAATACAATGGCTTCATTTGTTTTATTGGGTGGGTAACTGTTGTCTTAGAGTTACACCATTGTAATAGGAAAAAAAAAGGGCTATTACAAACATAAATTAAGAGGGTTGGATAGGTAAGTCCCATGAAAGCAAGGATGGAGTAATGTTGTCCTTCAAAGTAAGATGTTGTCTGTTAAACCATCTCTGGGTGTCAACAATACACAGACAAAGGTGTTTAGTGCCTGTCCCCTCTATGTTTAGCCTATCGGTAAACCAATTGAGTTTAGGTCTGTAAATGAATATTAAGTATCACCCCTGGCCAGAACCTTAAAGAGAAAGGAACATCCTCAAAGGGAAAAAGTACGCATGGCCTCTGCCACTGTTATGGGAACCCTTTCTGGTGAGGCAGAAAGCTTGTATTTGAAAGCACTGTCTCAAAGGGTACCATCGAGAGATATCAGAACTTCTAGGCAACGATTTATTTGCAATATTTGTGGAGAACAGAGCCCCAGTAAGTTCCTGAAGCTAAGCTTTGCTACATGTTTATTCCTCTCAACTCATACTGATGGTGATGGGATTACTAGCACAATGAGCTTCCACAGGGATGGTGAAAAAGATCATAATCATTACATACTAGGAAATCAAAATCAAGAATTTTAAGATAAAGTGCCTGGAATTCAAAATCACCATCTGCAATAGAGTATTTTTCCAAGTCTTCTTGTAAAGTATCACCATTTGGTAAGATACTTCAAACAGCATATTTCAAATGGAAGGAGTGAATGTTAATCCCTGCTGATAGCAGAACCGTAATTTTCACTGTGTAAGCGATACATCAGTAGCAAAAAGGGCTCCTAGAAGATAGACTTTCAATGTGCCTCCATGTTTCACATGTAAATAAACATTTTTTTCTTTAAAATGTTCAAGAGTGCTTATCTTGTTTTGTTGCGAAAATTCTGGGTTACTTGCCAGTTCTTGAAAGCAATCCACAATTACTCCTTGTTTATAAACAAGAATTTTAAGGATTCAGGCATAAGAATAAGTATTTCTTATGTGAAACTAGATGATCATAGGACTCCTACTCAGTCTGATAAAAACAAAAGACTGTCAGATATTGAAAAATACATTAAAACTTTAGTCTTATTTTCCTTATTCTCTCTAAATTAATCACTTGGGTCCCAGTTCAACAAAACAGATTCCACATCCTTATCTTTAAGGCTGTCTTTGCCTTATTGCTATGCAAAGTAGGTGTAAAATGCTACAAAATGCTACTGGTAATATTTTATAAGCACTTTGTAGTGGTATAAATAATGAGAACCCAAACAAAATAATTTTTTTTCCTCTCCTTCAGAAAGTTTTTGAGGTTCTTTACTTTTCCAGCCACAAATCTGGAACTGAAGCACTTTCAAAATCTTGCAAGCATTTGTAACTACAAATCAGAAGACTACTCGGTTTGATAATTTTCATCAAATATATCGTTTTAACGACCTTTGGACATTTCACTTCCACTTGACCTCTTAATTTTAAATGATTTCTAACTAGTTTCTGAACCTAAAAATGGAAGATTTTGTGCCAAAATATGCAAACGTATGCCTGACATTTTTGAGTAGTTGAAATCATTGAAGTAGAATAATTTGTAAAAAAAAAATCTACCCCACAAACAAAACAACTTAGATAAACCACAAGAGCTGAGGACACACACCAGGCCAACGATAACATCAGGAGATCACAAAGGGCAATTTTAACACTCAAGTTAGATTCATCAGGTGATTTGGAAATAAACATCCATTTGATGAATTATTGAAGAAACTGCCAGATCCACATCTTAAGCAGGACCACTGCCCGTGCTGCTCTGTCAAATAGCACAGAGACCTCCAGCTTTGGGTGCTCTTGCTATTGCCCACTGCTCTCTTGCTCTAGCTGTGCTCGACTGGTCGTCCCTAAGCACCTCCGCCAGGGGACCCACCAGGGGACTGGGAACTCTCTGCCCTCTCTCTCTCTCTCTCTGTGTGTTTGTCCCAGCAAAGCTACACCATGGAGCTACATCCACAGCTCCTGACTACAGGCACAAGAAGTCCCAAGAAGCTGGCCAGAAGCTGCCAGTGCAGCATTAGGCTCTCTCCAGCACTCCCACAGGAAGAATATCTGCAGAGATCTGGGAGGTATGGAGCTCCCCGAATGGATAGCAGGCTACCAAGAAGGTGCCCTTGAATCTGCCTCTGTGAGACTCCCCAAGGCCTGCTGTTCTGGCGCTGGGCAACAGCTCTCCAGGGGCTTGTCACCACTGGCAAGTCCCTATACTACGGAGAAAGAATTAAGAAGTAAATGTGTCTCTTTGATAATCCTCTGGTCATACAAGAACACTATGTAAATCCATTTAGGAAGGTGAGGAAGCTATGCTACAGCAATGCCACAATCAAGTGGTAGACAATCATGTAATAACCATGAACAAAACCAATGCAATATGATGCAGCTTCATCTTTCCCAAAAGTAAAATCAAACCATCCTGGTGATGGTGATATTTAAACTCTCTTTGCAGTTAAGACATAGCATTAAAACACTAGCAATCTAAAAACTACAAGATTTGGAAGTTATGTTATATTCCAATGTTTAGCACTTTCCCTCTTTGATTACTGGCAACACCATCAAAATCTTTCAGTGATTTGCTAACAAAAATAACCTTCTGAATAAAACAGACACTACTATGCATAAATACAAACTGTGAAACTAAGTAATGAGCTCCTTGCCATACAGGTCAGCTGTGTTAGGGTTATTATGAGACCTCAAAGTTTTTGCAGAAACAAGTGATATGAGAATTAACACCCTAAGCCTGTGTAAAACTTGGAGCAGTGTGTACAACAAATGTTCACCTACACTTGTAGATACTATATGATTAGGTTTTCTTCTTAGACGCAATGGGAGATATTCAGGAAAAAGAGATATTCAGTGGTATTTTCTACCACTGTTGACTGGGTTTGGCTGCATATTCTTCATTGTAATTCATAAAGAGAAACAAACTTCTGTTGGCCCATGAAGTCTTACACTGGTATTTCTTCCCCTTTTCTTCTATATTAAATTTACATCTATTTTGTCTTATAAAATGCATTTCCTATTTGTATGGATGAAGTCCATCTCCCCCAAATGTTTACATTACACAATCTGTGAACAAAGATTTGATTATCTAGAAGTTTTCAAGAAAATCCATGATGTGGCCCAAAAGTACACCAAAAAATTAGGTTTTATATTTTTCGCACCTACCTCTAATTTCACATTTCTGTTTTAATTTCTGGCTGGATTCCAATTAAAACCACTTGCCTACTACCTTTCAAGAAACTAGCTTTCTGATTAATAAAGAGCTGTTTCCCTGGTCTTGTTCATTGCAACCAAAGATTTCTTTGCTTTTGCATATAATTTCCTATATCTACAATTCAAATGGTTTTACCCTATGAGACTAATGTAGTTTTAGCCTCAGCATCCTCTGACAAAGAGGCCTGCTGTGTCCTATTGTGTCTAAATAATACGGACTTCGTTTAGATAAAAATGTAGAATATATTGTTGTCTCTTGTGGTATAATTAAAAAAAGCTACTTGTTTAATTAAAAAAATTCTCAGGATGAGGTATGTGTATTCTAAAAGCACTGGAAAATGGGGTTTGTTGTACGCATGCCCAGCGCCTCTTCCTCTTATCCTGGTAGGCATGGCTCAGCAGTTAGTCACACTCTGCAGGTACAATTTTAGCTCAGTCAGAAGGCAGAGTTGCAGTACCAGGTGCAATCTTCCTTTGGTAGCCCAGACAAGGATCATTTCTCTTCTTGGCCATGGCTATACCTCATTCAATAAGTGCAAGTTCTTATGAAAAAGATCGTGTTTCTAAAGATGACAGCACCTAACCTATCAATGGTGAGAGAATCTAGAGATACAAAAAGTCACTGCCCTCCACTACAGAGGCCTCAGCGGGTCAAAACAACAACCTCTTAACCTACCCCATCTACAGGTACCCAAGGTACTTCTCATTTCAATTAGCCAGGTCCATGCACAACCGAGAAAGTTGGAATGGTATTGCTATAATTATTTTATTCCTTTTCTTCCCATTTTCCTGTCTTCCCCACCCCTGGGTTCTTTAAAAAAAAGACTCCCAGGAGCTTCCATTCAAGTGGAGTGAAAACACTGTCAGTGGGAGATAACTTCTGCAGCACAGGTTGTTGTCACCAATGACCTATTCAACAGCAGCAGCACCAGCCTGGCTTTGTCTTCTGCTCCTCTAAACAAACTGATGCCAGACTTAGTCCTGCTGCAAAAATATTGAGAATTAAATAAAGTACAAAAGGATCAGGCAGCAGGGTTGAAACATTTGGTAGAAATAGGGGAGCTGGGCAATAAAAGGGGATGGAGACTGAATCAAAAGAGACTTACAATGGGATAGGGTACAAAAAGGGGTGTGCACTATCCCAAGGGTCAAAAATGACAAAACATTGCACTCCTGAAGCTGTCACCTTCTGCACATTAGGGAGAGATCTGGGAGTAAGAAGAAATCCAAAGCTAGCAACTCAATATATAGACAATGCACAAAGGAAAAAAAAAACATAAAGGGTGAAATTCCGTGGTGCATGCAACAAGCTGAGACCGCTGACCTCAATGAATCAAACAAAAGACATGTTCAGAGAAGCTATTGGAAAGAAAGAGAAGCAAAGTATAATATGGAAGAATGAGATTTTGGCTAAGATATTTCTCTGGGACTTGGGAGAGCTGGGTCCATTTCAAGACTCTGCCATATATTTCCTGTGGGACCAGAAGTGAAGCACTGAATCTCTCTGCAATCCAGTCCTCATCAGCGAATAAATACAGACGGTGAGGATATGACATGCACTTCATGTATGCACAGTAGTCAGCACCCCGGGGTCCCCTAAGCTCAGCTGTACTTCACTCGTGTAAAAGTAAAAAAGTTTGTTGAAACAGACAGATGTGAAAAATTCCGCATTTTCACTTTTTCTATTTTACAGGCACTTAAATGGATCACATTTACTCTTAAATAAGTTTTCAAAGCATTAAACTTCCAATCACACCTTTCTATCATTTTCTGTCTTTGAAGCACTAAATACAAATATTCAACTGGTGTCCAGTAAATACAGATATTTGAATTCAAGCCAGAAATTTTTCCCTTCTCTCTTTAACTGCATTTCCTATTTTACCTTCTGCTCTTGTGCCATATTCCAAAACCCCTTCTCTTCTGGAGAGGTTATAGGACATGAGAAAATATGAAAACATAAGGCCTGTGACTCTCCAAAAATGGGGAAAAAAAAATTTAAACATTAATGTTATTTGAGAAAAGTCATTTCCTCACTTTAAAGAGTTTTGGCACATTTTCAGTGGAAAGGGAGGGTTTTTTCATCCTTTCTTCTTTCATGCAATTTCGTTTAATTTAAATATATTTGCCTCCTTAAATTTTTGCAGAAAGAAAGAAGCCTAGAATAGTAAAGCAACTAAAGAAAGTAGAATTTCTCTGATTATTAAAGAACCTACACACATTTTAATAACTTATTTTTCCTTAAAAATATGAAATACAACCTTGGCCTCCCACACATAAATCATGAGAAAATGCATCCAATTAAACTCTGTTCTATGTGACCATCCTTAATAATAATAGTAATAATAATAACCACAGAGGCTTCTAGATCTCACAAGCAGACTCCTACACTGGTCATCAGAGTGACAACAGCCAGAGGCGAACACATCTTATCTACCTTCAGGTAATAAACTGCTTTCATCTGTCACGGCAGAAAATAAGGAAAGCAGGATCTTAGATCCAGGCATGTAGCACTGTTAAGTGTCTTGGACAGTATGAAAGATCATCCCGCATCCTTCAGACCTGTGTGTAGGTGGCGTGAAGATCGCTGCCCCATGGATGAGCTGCTTCTTGTCAGGTAGAGCTGCCTAAATGTGCCTAGAAAATGCCTGAGCTGCCTCATCATCAGCTGCTCGTAACCATGCTAGTTCCACAGAAATCAATTCCCAGATCTGTCCTCAGACTTTAAGTGCTGACCACCTGGCTGATAGTCTCACAAGTAATAAAATAATTCGAATGGGTCAAGTTGCCAACTCAGAAACCGTGAGGGTTTTTTTTGCTTCCTGCCACAGAGAGGAAAATTTCCAGTCTCCGTTCAGAATCTGCCATCATTATTAAATGCACACATGGATGGGCTTTTCGGCCGTGATATAAATGACTTAAAGCTGTGATTCAAATAGGTCTATAAAGTGCTCCTATGATGTTCCTCTCCCTTCTTTTTTTCCTTTTTTTTGAAACTGTCTCTGCTCCACTGTACTTTGTAGACATAAGCCCTTGAAAATCACCCTTCTTAAGGTGTAAACTCAGTGACTGTACATTATAGTTAAACATTTGATTTGTTATAGGCTAGAAAAATAGAGAACTTGAAACCTCTTCATGGTGTATGAAAGGTCACACAATTATAATAAAATCTTGCTCCAGCAGCTCCCGTCACAGACAAAATCAGTCTCAAATTTCCAGTGAACAATGAAGTCCCTACAGAGTTTCAACTTCCCCGGGAAATCAGGGTATCTCAGGCTGTGTTGACTTTAAGGATATGCTGAATGCCCATAGTAAAAAACACGTTACTCAACACAGTCACAGCTCTTGCAGAGTCCTATGATTGAAAATACAGTCATTTGGGGCATCACATTTTTCTGGTTTCAGAAACTTAGAGAGCAGCCAGCTCTACTCTGTTTGGGTGGGACACTACCAGCTTGAATGTCATTTCATAGCATTCCAGACATCAAAATAAAATAATAATAATACGGAACAAAAATCTACATCCTTATAATACAAACTAATCTTCCGGCTTCCCATCAAGCGAAACATATTGACAACTGACAATAGGCAGTTAATAGATTAATGAGCATAGCTCTTATCTGTCTGCATTATGAGTTTATCTGGTTGTAACAGGATGAACACAACACGGGCCTGTGCTCACAGGAGTGGTGTCCCAATAGAAATGAGATCATTGCAGCAAGATATGAATGCAGTATTTTGATTACCAGGTATCGCTCAATGGAACAGACCCCCCCTCCCGCCCACTTTATTCTATACATTTTTAAATTATTCAAGGGCAAAGAACAGAATATAATTTACTAGAGAGAGAATTAGAGGAAAAGGTTTTATGAAAGCTAGAGAGATTACGTTTTGATCCAGGGTTAAGAATACTGCTTCTGGCACAGAACCTGTCAAGATAGGTGATGGAACATAAAAAAAACCCTACTTTCCACCTAAAACTGAGCCTAAACTCAGTGATGTCTGCAGTGCTAAATAACAAAAATAACTTGAAAAATTCTTTGATAGCCTAAAAAAAATAATCAGACATACAAACTATTTTTTTCATGGGTCTAAATAAAAAGAAAAATGGGGCTGTGGTTTCTGATAGTGGCAAGCTCATTCACACTATGGATGGCTTTGTACAGAGGTGCGCTACAGGATATGGTATTTCACATGAAGCCTGCAGAAAGACAGTCTTTCAAATGACTGAGAAAGGAAGGCAAACAAGGTATGAATTCAGGGAGCCAGAGTACCATTACCTTAATCGTACCCTGACATTTCTCCCCAGCTCCCCGGTGGTGTGCTAGCAAGTGACATATCTCCCCATCTCTGTGGTTACACACTCCCTGTTTCCACAACAGGAGGAAGCCAGCTTTGCTTTTCTTGTGCCCAGAGACAAGTTCTGCCCCTTTTTGCTCACATGTGTAATCTGAATTTTCTCCATGGGGCTATTTGTACGGGTAAAGTGAATTTGCCCTTGATAGCATTATAAAGTTTCAAAATAAATATTGTGATGGTTTGTGGGTTGGCAAACACAATCTGCAATTTGCTATGTGAAAATTGTTGTTCTGCTCCAGAGTTACACAGGCTTTCATAATGACTAACGACATGAGACAAATGCGGCATGACAGTTGCATGTTGATCACACTATACAGTCTTGCTCACAGGCCATTTATTGGGTTCCTTTCAGAGCCCAGTGTAGCTAAACCAAAACCACCAGTGGAGTGAACTTTGGACTAGGCTTGATGTTATTCTGTTATAATATGCTATACAAGAACTGAGGGATCTATTCTGATTTGGACTAAGCCTCTATATGAAAATGGAACCACAATCCTGATAATGACAATGGTCTCTTGGGAATGCTGTTTTAGTGGTTCCAGGCGCTGCTGTCCCAGCTACTCATTACAAGGCACTCAGAGCAGAAGTGTCTCTGCCTTCCCACATCAGAGGTGCTGGGGGAACATTGCATGGGTCGTGGTCTGGTCACCAGTGGTTCATTCCAGCAGTGCAGCAGAGGAAAAGCTGCAGGTAGGAGAATTAAGCCACAGAAGCAAAAATCATCTGAGGACATCTCAAAGCTTCATAGCCCTCTCTACACCTCGTTCTCTGCTGTTTAAAAAAAAAAACGTTGTGTTAAAATTGTTGGAAGAGGCTCAAAGGCTACTTCTGCACGTGTATGACTGAATGACAAAAGGAGCTATACAAGAACAGAGAAATATGGCATTATTATATACTGCATTGAAAAGGGAATTCAGTTTGTGTCTCATTTTTAAGAGCTAATATACTTTTATCTGATCAAATGGTAAACAGCATTGGTAAATCAAATTTTGATGGCATATGTATTTGCAAACAAAACTTTATATTCAACCTTTTCTAAGATGATCCCATAAATCTGTGTTGATATCCTCTGTGGTCACATTCTTTAAGAACCTGGAAAATAGAACAGCCTCCCATGCACTGCTTTAAACCATGTACATGCACTTCTACATTTCCTAATTGAATTGGACCTTCTAGGAATGCAGTGAAAAGCAGCTTTGGAAAATCAGTGCAGAGAGGGACAGAATGTTTTCCAAATGCTGATTTTATTCTTTTCTCGGGTGTTCTGTTCCACAGGAAACTAAACTAAAACTTGCCCACTGAGAACTGCAATGTGTCATTTGAACACATCCCTCAGCAAGGCACTCTGCCTCAGGGATGATGTGTTCATGGATGCCTTGCAGAGCACTCTGCTACACTAAGCTGAAGCTCCTGGCTCCCCCGAGGGAAGAGTTACAGACAGCATGGCACAAAGACTCTGAGATATTACAGTTCTCCTTAATACATTCCTTCCTTGGGCACTGCCAGCCGTTGTTCAACTGGGTGCCTTAGGACTAATCTGGTATAACAGGCTTGTCACCTTCCTTCATTGCTCCTCTTCCCAGGATTTGAGGCACCAGTACACTGGAAGGCACCACAAAACCACCTGTACTACCTCCAGACCAAACCAAGCCATGAGTGTTTAATGCAGCTTGGCACATTTGCTCCTTATCTCCATGGTAAAAATAGAAGAGAAGTCCCAAGCATTCACCACTAGCATTTCTGGGAAAACTCTTCAGTTTCATGGATTGATCTGGGATCTATCTTCTGTGGTTTATTTGGAGAACTGCTGACAGGACTATCAAGCAATATCCCCTGACTGTTTTACTGGGGGATGCATCCCAAATTAGGGGATAGGAAACAAATTTGAGTAGAGCAGTGGTGACACTCCTTTCTTTGATACTATGAAATGCAGCATACCAAAGAGATCACCGTGTATTTTGGTGCTTATGGAGAATAACTGTAGCACTGAGGAGAGCAGCCTTTTGGTCACAGAAAACTACTTCAGTTCTTTAAACAGGCGACGTGCACTTGTTAAATTTTTCATATGGAAAATATAAAGTCTTCCTGAGCCTGTGTTTGAATGTGTGGACCGAAACCACCTCCATGGAGAATAAGGGGGAGAAAAACAATGACTGAGATCTGCCGTCACTGACTGGAGTAAAACTGCTAAGAGTCAACAGCTTCTCGGACATAAAATGGTGCCACTTCACTGAGCTCAGGGGAAGCAGCAATGTTTTATCTTAGCTAAGAATATCTCAACAGAACTGTTTCTCACTTGTAAATTATAATGAATATGTTAACATGCTTAAACATTTTCCTGTGAAGGAGTTGATGAAACCATGCTTAGATCCATGGGCACACTTACAGACCTTTATTTAGGACATAGGGAAAACCAAGGTCCTTCAAGAAATTGGCTACATGAAACAACAGCAGCCATTATCCAAACCAGAGAGACAACAAGGTCTTTTAAGCAGCAGTTAAACCAAGTGATTACCTTCGAAAGTGGCATTTTAACAATGAAGCACACAAGGACAAAGGATTTCAAACACACTCAAGCATGAACTGGGGGTGATAGTAGAATCCAAAAATAACAGACAAGAATGTAGGCTCAGGGATACTTTAGACCTGACAGCAAATAGACCAACCATTGTAGAATCTTTCCTGTCTTCAGGAAAGACAAGACCTTGCATGTTCTTTGAAAACAAACAGGTCTCCACCACAGGTAGAACCAAATTTGGTATTAATTCCTCCTTCCACTACCAATCTTTGCTGCTCCTCCCCAATCCGTAAACCCAATTAGAGATTCAGTAAAAAGGAGTACACAACGCAAAAGAATCAAAAGTCAGTCGCAGAGAGCTATGTGCACATTATCCTCTCTCACCATCAAAGCACAGCTCTGTTCTCCCAACCTTTTTGGCTCTCTGTTTCAGTCTGTAAAACAGAAATAATATTTCAGAGAGAGAGTCACAGACTGTGAGCCTACTCAGTGAACTCTGGAAGGAGCTCCCTTTCTGGCCTTGAGAATTTCTATGTCTGCAGTACCTCCCACATGGCAAGGGCTACCTACATAGGGAATTATCTGTTTTAGTTCTATGCACAGAAACCATTTGTGGAAAAACTGGTTTCAGATGTGTGACTGAAAAACCTCAACTAAAACAGAAAAGGTTTTAATACAAATATAAAACTCTTTGGGAATCTCAGCCTTTGTGTCGTGACATCAGCTGTGAATGTAAAACAGTATACAGATGTATTCTGTTGCAACAGCAACTATTTAAAGATTGAATACCTTTTCCTATCAGATCCCCCGTACAGATTTCTGAGACCCTAATGAAATACAAAGGATGTTTGCATATGCTTCATTAATTAGTTTGGCAAGGCCTTTGATACCAAAGTTGCGTATATTTTTACATAGGTTTGGGCAATTCTGCTCAAATATTTCATTATTCATATGTCTGCACTAATCGTGCTCTGTGTCATTTCACACACACACACACACACACACACACACACAAATTAACTGTGCTTGGAATTTGTCATTTTGCTGAGATTTCTAAAAATAACCTTCCAGAAAACTTCCATTGAACTTGACTAGAATGGGAGAGGTGGTGCATGCTCTTGGAGCTCCATCAAAGTCCTACAGTAATGCTGTGCTTGTAATCTTGCATCACATTTCACACTCAGCCTGTGATGAGCTGAATTTTCAGTAGAACTGACTGTGAATTTTCAGATGAAACACCCTCTCTTTGGAATATGCCAGCTTGTTCAAACAGAATGTTTTCATCTTTGACAACCTCCCAGTTCCACACAGACAGGGATGTCTTATAAAAGCACTTGTGGGGCTTATATATCAACATTCTTTGGTAAGGAGTTGATGGACTTCCTAGGTTGCCTGTGACATCTCGGGAACTGCTTTATCTCATTTTGAACAAAAATAGGCATAAGAAACACTCATTTTTCTGAAACAAATATTTCTGAATTTCCTTCCTCTCTCCAATTCCCTAGTTTTTGTCTCATCCCACACCCAAACATCCCAACAAAGTTCTTCCAGCAACACAGAAATGTTAAATACAACCTTCTCTAGCCTAGTTACTCAGAGGAGGCAAGTAACAGCACCGAGAGAAGTAATGCAGCTGCAGACTCTAGATTCTTCACGCAGATTTACCTGTCTGCCTAAGTACTTGTCTAGCTTGATAAGTTTTTTCCATGTAGGCCCAGCCTAGCTTTCACTTTTGGTTTTATTGCAGGAAAAAGCTATTCAATGCCAGTTACTTCTGGTTGGCAGTACTTAGCATCACCTAACAGTTCACAACATACTCTAGAACACTCAGAAGAAACAGACAGGAAAACCCATATAAATAACTATAATGCACTAAACTCCCAAAGTAAAGGGCGCATCATCATGGAGTGTCTGTCCTGCCTCTCCACAAAAGAGGACACGATATGCTGAAGAATTTTCCCACACTGAAGAAAAATAAAGAGGAACAGGGAATATTTTGGAAGGGAAGTGCAAAAGGTAAGAGGATTAGGGAACTGTTTTCCTTATTTTTGCATATTTATTTTCACCTTCTCACAAAGATAAATATACATTCATGTCCCTTTTTGTGGCATACCATTCCCTAGTAAATATTAAATACTCGTGATGAGTTTCTGCAATTAGGAGGAACTTGCTCATAGTTTACGTACTCCCTCTAAGATTAATACATCATTTCAGTCATGATAGAGGCAGGATCTGGACGTACAATATTCTGAGACAAACATGGTCTGCCTCATCAAATGCATTGCTCCTGCTGAAAACCAAGTACCCATTGGCCTCAATGCTGCCGACTGTGCACAGTGTGCAGCCATTAAATAAAGTCCCTAGCATTTTACTGAGCTTGGACAATCACACTGGACAACTTACTAGGATCAATGCGGGAGATGAGGATAAAGACCAAACAGCTCTGGAGATGTCCTAGAGAAGACTAGTAAACAACAGGCCTCCATAGAGAAAGGTCATAGAAAAATCAAATCACACTGAAATTTATCAAAGCTAAAAGCTGCTTACGAAAATGGCTCAAGGTGAACGATTAATTTCAAAGCAGGCCAAATTGAGGAAAAGAACCTTGATGCACACACCAATTTTGTTCCTTAAAGTCAAGAATTGCCTAATCAATACTAGTGCTGAAAGGAGATGGGCACTCTCAGGGGTACCATTACAAAGAATTACACTGGGTTTTAGCCACCTGGCTCCCAATTGCTTTAATAGATGTCACATGGTTAAAGCCAAGCCTAAAGCTTTAAAACCTTACCACTCAGTCTTCCAGAGCATCCACTGCTGTCAGGTGGCAAATGCGAAACAGCAGGAGGGACTGCAAGATTTAGTCCTGTATTGACCAGTACTAGAACATGCACAGGAATTTACACAGCTGTTACAAGTGTCACTTACTGGGTGAAGAAAGGCAAAGCAGGAGAGGGTAAAAGGGGTGAGTGAAAGTGAAAGACGCTATACATAACCCTTCTTCTGTTGATATGTTGATAGCAGTCTGCATCAGATACTCATTGCTGGGCTAATCCAATCAGCCCTCCTCTTCCATTAGCTAAAAATAAACTAGGACTTTTTAGGTAACACTCTGACTGCTCTCCCACTCCAAATTGTGCTCAAAATCTTAATGGAAAACCTTCCAGGGGTTTAAGGTTTTAAATCAAATAAAGAAGCAGACAAAAGGAGAAAAATCCAATCAGAGCAAAAATGGTTGGCTTATATAGCAACTGATTTTCTTTCCATTTTCACCAGCACTGAACTACACAGGAGCAATAACTGGAGAGACAGAAGGAAGCAGACAAAATAGGAGAAGAAGGAAGAGTTTCTTTTTGCACTCATATTATACATAATTTTACACAAGAAAAGGAGATATCCTGTCAAAGAGATCCAGGCTTGACTTGGTTCCTGGGCCTGCTAGTGGTCAGCTATGGGACAGTGAGCACTCTGCTCCCTTTCTCAGGCAGCTTCTACAGATCCAGAGCTGTCCAAGGATGGGAATGCCCTGGTGTACCTAGAGGAGAGCTATGGGAATTGGCCTTGCTAGCAGCCCACTCCTGGGAGGTCATCTTGGAGGGCTGGGGAGTCAGGCTTTCGTAGCACATATGACTGCCGCTTTTTAAAAGGAAGTGGGACACTGTCATGAACAACAAATCAACATGCTCCTAAGTGGGAGTGGGTGGGGAAAGGGAACAGAGAAACTAAGGATATACCAAGGAACTTAAAAAATCCTTGAACAAAACCTGAGCTTGCCACTTATGACAAGCGGGGAAAACAAAAAAAGGATAAAAGTATTTGTGTACTATATCTTCCTGCCAGCCATTTAGAAGACTGTACATCTAAAGTAATGGTTATAGACTGTTAGACTGTTTGCAAGAGAAGAAATGGAATGGAAAATGTTTCCCCAAATAATAGAAAATTGTTCCGAACATGCAAAAACTAGGAATATACATATATATGTATGTGTGTGTATATATATGTATGTTTGTATACATGTGAACCTGAACACATTTCACAGTATGGCCCCTTTCCATTGAACAGCACACTATATGTGCTTCAGAATTATACTTATTAAGAAAAAACACACACACCCCTAGAAAAAAAAATTTGAACATCCCGAGCCAAAGCAGAACTGTATACTGTAAGAAACTGAGAGTGCTGAGATTTCTATTGAAATGAGGGATAGAGGTGTGATAAGACCCTAGTGGGCAGAAGATGGTACTTGAATGTCTGATCCAGATCCTATTAATTTGACAAGCTTTGAACCTAACTATAAGTGTAGGCCTGGCTCATGAGCCACAGAGTATTTGCAAGTGCTACTGTTATTCTGGCTTTTGTAGTATCTCTCTTTGTAGGCATTAGAGGCAAACCACATCAGTTCCCCTTAGTTGAGCTGGATTGGCACTTTGGAAATCCTAGTGCACAGGAAAGGTTGAAATCCTCACATTTGAGAAGTAAGAGCAACATAAAACTCAGCTACTGGCTAAAAATGTCTCAAGAATAAATGAAGGTAGAAAAACTGCCAGAAAAAGGAGAAATAATGAGCGATAAAATGGAGAGGAAACTCAAATAGAAAAAAGGTACAGCAGGGAAGGGAGAATAGGAGAGAGTATGGGAAATGGTTGAGGGGAATTAAATTAATCAAAAATAAGGAAAAAAATCAAGGAAACAAACAATGAGAAATAGAGGAGGGCACTAGAACTAGCAAAAGGAAATCAAACAAGAGGCAAGAGGTATATTGGAGGCAACAGAAGGAAATAGTGAAGCAAGAAAAGGAAGGACAAAAGGTGTGAGGAGCTGAAAATGGCAAGACATTGGAGAGAAAATGGGGAAGAAAGGAAAAGGGCGGTAAAGAGAAGGAATTGTACAGGGGAAGGACCAGAAAGAGGAGAACAATCCTAGGGAGCCTGCTGTGGTGGGTCACAGAGGAGTTCACAAGCCAACTATTTCTTTTTGATTCTGTGTCATTGTCAGGCTTCAGACTGCAGCTGCAAATTGTTTGTCTGGCAGTTCTGGTAGGTTTGATTCAATAACTCCTATAAGAGGGCAGGCAGGATATCAATGCTGCTTTATTGCCTTTTTCTCTGCCTACAATAGCAATCCTCCAGTTATACAGTATTATGAAGTGCCATCACTAGGGGTTGTATCTCAGCATAGTCACATCTCATCTTCCTGGACTATAATAAGCTGGCAAGGGTAAAAGTCTGAAACTACACGAGCTTCGCAAAATTATTACCATTGAGGCCTATTTAGACTAGTGTCAGGGATGGGCACTGAGCAAAGAACAAACCTTTACTTCTGAAGTACCGCAGTGAGGGGTAGCTACATCCTGCAGGATCAGCTCCACCAAAACATACTTGGTAATCTGTCAAGTTTCTCTTCTGCTACCAGTGGACAAAGCATTAACACTCCAGAAAGCTGCAACCACTGCTGGGGAACAGAAAAATAACCCACGCAGTCCTGTCTGTTGGGCAACTTTTCATGCCTCTCTCCACATTCTTTGGATGTAAGCTCTCTAAAATAATCACACACTGACGTTTAACATAAAACTGGACTCACTGATGTGGGCTTACCATTTTTCCTCATGGAAGTTGGTTTCTTCAGGCTGTGGGGGTGTCCCTCACCAGGCTGACACAGAGAAATTTCCACAGCCTTGAGTGTCCATGATCTGTCAATAAAAGGGAGCTTTCAGTTACACAATGCTGTCAAATAGCACCTTTCATGAACACTAAATTCAAGTTAAAAATGTCACAGCAAAACAGGAAAATCATCACGAAGAAAACTGCCTGTGAGGCATTTTATTGGTGTGTCTTTTAAAAAAAGAAAAATTCCTGGCACGTTGTTTTACTTAAAGCCACACAATTCAGAACAGAACTTCTCATTCAGGCCTGGTCATTACAAATATTGGTAGCTGCTTAATAGAAAGAGACCCATTTTGTCTGCTTATACATTTTCTCACATATATATACATGCATATATAAATTCCTATTGTGTTGTAAAAAGTCATATGTGAATTTCTTAAAAGTTGTGTTTAGAAATCATTGTGAATTTACACTGCAGTTTATTCCATATTTTTTCATTCTTTTGAGCCACACTGTTCAACTTCCTACGTATTCTTAATAGCTTAAATTGTGATTGCTCCCTCGACATTTCAGCCTTTCATGATGGAGAGAATTCCTCTCATTTCACTCATCAAGGACCCATATAATAATGAAAATTCCCATAGGTCACTCTCTTGCATCTTATTTACCTAAACCCTTTAGCCTTCTCCCCCTCAATGAGTGTTCTTAAACCTGGAGCTGTCTAGGCTAAAGCAAAAATAAAATTTCTCTTGCAAGGTGACTGCAACAGAATCCATCTTGGATCAGTTCTACAGAAAATGTGACTATAGTCAGGTGATTGCAATTCTCTTACACCTCTATGCTGTTATAATATCCTATTAAATTTTCTTCTGTGCAGTTGTACACATAGAACTGCTGGGATTTTTCTCTAATAACCGCAAGTCTGTTTTTTTTTTTTTCTTTGGTATACTAGATAACATGAACTCTGCTGTGGTTCACTAACTCTGAACTTACTGTTACAGACACTAAAAGACCCAAACCCTCCTCGGCCTGGTAAGCATTGCTTCTTCTTACTGTTTACATAAACTTTACATTTGGCAGAATAATCAGTGTCTGTTATTTTACTTGTTATATCCTTTCAGAATAAAATTGATAGGCAAGATTCTGAGCCGCTGTAAGCTGGCATGTCCCTGGCATCACTTCACTGGTCCAACTTCACACATTACATATGCTCTCTGAAATAAACCTGGAGGGCAAGCCACCAATTTGAATGTTTCTGTTGTTATTTATGAGCAATAGCTGTTTCCTAAGTTGTGGCCCTACTTCATGATTTACACTTATGTAGAGGAAAGTCCTAACATAGCCTGCAGGCAGGCAGGAATGCTCATGCACTGTAGGAGAGGTGCAGTTCTGGGCATAAGTGAGGGGTAGATGAAGGTGTTGAAAAAACAGCACTGTTCTTCCAAGAAATCCACATTAGAGGAGCAAATCATAATATATAATTCTTAAAGAACAATTTTACATTGCATCTTATTCCAGGATCTCTCTTCTTTTGTGCAATCTGTCCATTCCATGGAAAACAAAATATTTCTGATCAGCGATACAGCACTAAGTAAAACAATTGCCATTCATGCACACATCCTTGAAGGTTGTGTGTCTTTAGGGGAGGAGACAACAGTTAGTTCACAGTAATTCAGTGCTGATGGGGCTGGGGATAATTTTCTGGCAACTAAGGATAGGATTGTGAACAAAAAATCATTTCAAATAACTATGAAGCAGTCAAAGGATAGCAACACCTTTCAGTCTCGAGAGACCTAGAATTGATTTGAACTGGTCTGCCACTTAAATGGAGAAAAGCTATTATCCCATCACTAATCTTTTGAGCCATTCAGTCCCACATGAACCAATTTTTTCTTCAACAAGCTACTTTACATATTTCACTTAGCCCACAATCTTTATGGGAGAAGCTTATCACATGATTTGTGTAAAAAGATAAGTACCTCTTCCCTTTGCATTTCTGTTTATTCTTGGGTTTACTGCTAACATGACAGAACTATCAAGTGTGTCCCTCTTCTTCTCTCCTTATGGGACCCTGCTTTTCTTGCTTCCATTCACAAAATAAGACAATTTCTTAGTAGTTTTGGGGAGAAGACACAGCCTAGAAGCATGTGTTCTAGAGATTTTTTTCCTAGATAAACATAAATTTATTGCCTTCAAATGTTGTAGCAGTCACCAGTACAATACTGATAACTTCTCAATAGCTCTGCAGCCGAAGAAGGGTCAAATACAGGATTTGCAGAGCAACAACTGAAACACAGCACTGCTAAAGTTCAAATTTGCAAAAGTAGCCTTCTTTTTTAGGTGAATTCATGGGCGCTGAAAGGTGGACAATATGCCCACAAGCATACAAAGAAGCTTTAATTAATAATTAAGAATGTATTTAAAATTTGGCCTTTATTTTCTGATACAGGACTTGCAAAAAATTAAGACATTGATATTGGAAAGCCATTTATGAAACGAGGGCTGCAAATGAGGCCACGGTGTCCCTGGTAGAGCAAAGCAGAGAGCCGGAGAGGCTGGAGCTGCAATTTAATGATGGGGCCACACCAGCCCAGCAGGAGTATCCTTTCTGGTAAGAAAGCAAACACACACTCATGCTCAAACTTCTCAACTTTTCTCACTGCTTTTCTGTAATTTAGAGCACTCAGAGGAGCCTGTTTTGACTACTCTGTCCTTCCTCTTCCTTAAGCATTTTCCCTGTAGTTTCTCCCGATACTGAATTTACTCAAACTCCTCCATCAGTCCTGGAATTAGAATACATGCCTTTGAAAAAACTGCACTTTCTTCATTTCAAGCAGTTAGTCCCCCTTCTGTTCCTCCTGCAGGTTACACTGCTGGAGCAAGACTACTTTGATACTGTTCCTCTGGCAGAAATTAGAATCAAATCAGCACCAGGCTGTTTATAAAAAGGGATGTTGGTATAATGACACTATCAATCCTTCCAAACATCGTAGCTATTTATTGAGTGATTAAAGTTGAGAAACTTACTCTAGTTTTAGTAGCCTATTTTCCCTTGGAACTTAAAAGGTTTTACCATCTCTAGTACAGCACTTCAACTGCTAATAATTTTTATTTTATTACATTATCATATTTTTTAGATTTATTTCTAGGTTTTGCATAAGATTCAAATTGTTACCCAGTTTATAAAATAAGATAAATTTATCTTGGTCAATAATCACATTAAGTTAATTATCTTGCCCTTTTGGCAGATAATTTTGTTTGTAATATATTGAAAATGCTTATTTTTTGGTTTTGTAACCACTCATTCTTGCAAATGTGGCTATTTTTTTCTGACAGAGGCAGGTCTACCTACCCTCTCACTATCAAGAGCTGTCATGTCTCCTCCCACTTTCCCCTCTCCATCAGTGGAAAATCAAAATTAAATGTGCCTGTTCTTGTTTGCAAGCAAGCTACCGTGGTCACCTGTATTCCTGACAGGCATAGCAGGGCTGACTCCTCCACTGGATGGGCCATGCTACAGTGTTGGGGACTTTTGGGGAGAGCTTACTCAGGCAGTCTCACATCATGATTAATGTAACACCTACCGGACCCCAGTGTTGGCAGTATGCACACTAACAGACACCGTGACAGCCTCTCACCTGGCCAATGTGCTGTGCTATGCACTCTTTGTACTCCTCACCAACTCCCTGCTTCTCTCTGTTAATGAAAATATTAACTGCTGATAGATGACTTGTTAAAGAATGCATTGAGGTCACTGGCTGATTCCTTTGCCTTTGCCCTCTCCATCAGCCCTTGGTATCCCTCTTACTGCTGCGCTGCCTCCTCTTGTTAAGTCCACATTTCTCCTTCCACCTCTGGAAAGTAGCAGACTGCTGATAAGGCTGTAGCCACTCAAGACAACTAATTCAGATTCAATTTAGTCAGATACTATGTATCTGCTAAAACCTCCAAATTATCAGACAGATTCTGCTTCTCAGATATCAGAAGAAATGCAGAAACTAACGCTAAAGTAAGAAAATCACACCTGTCCCGTGCTCACAAGGTCTCTGGGGAAGGTTATTCATTCAAGTTTCATCTTCAAATATCTGGATATCTCTTCTAAACAGCCTCAGGACCTTGGCCCTAGGATGTCTAAAAAATCACCTATGATTTCCATCATTAGCACTTTGATTAATGAAACGATTTATTATTTAAATGAAACTAGGTTTTGCAATTTATGGGAATTTACTTGAAAAGCACAAATTCACAATTAGATGAAACCTGTAAGAGGTTTTTTTTTTTGTGAAAAATACTTCAAATAGTGCTTGTTTAGGGGAAAAAAAAAAAAGCCAGCTTCCAGAGAGCTGAAGATTCAAGTTTCACTGAGAAAGCATGGATTTTCCTTTGTGTATATACTTCATTATTATAAATCAATAATTGATACTGATATGTTTTATGTCATATGTCAATGATCAGTTAAAATAAAATAGCTCCTCCTACTTTAAAACATAAGGGCATGTGCTGCTTAGTACTGATGGACATAATTCTATTACACAGTAAAATAAGTGGCATTCTGGTATAGAAAAAGGATAGCGATAACCAGAGTTTTGATTATGATAAATGAGGACTTCTCAATTATCCTAATATGCCAGCATATCAAACACTCATGACAGAAGTACCGACAGACACTGGGTAATATCCAAATGGTTTTGATGTTGAAATATGGAACTTTTTTTTGAGCGAAATTATTCACATTTCTCAACATCTAATGTAACCCAGGATCTTTACAAAAATCAATTCGCTCTCAGTACTTTTCCCCACTTCTTGCTGAAGGGCCCAGGAAGATACAGGGTGTGCCCCATCTTTTTTTTCTGCTTTAGTGCAGGCAGAGAAAAACAAGCAATTCAAAAGTAGAGAACACATAGGAAAAGTCCCAAAACAGAGGTAAACCATTTTTTCCTTAAAATATTTAACCTACATTTTAGTTTGGGATTAAAGTGAAGATAAGTTTACATATTTGTGTAATGTCTAATGAATCCTAAGAAATATACGCAGACAGAAATTCATCCATCTCTAGTGAGAAAACATCTACCTTTCTCCTTTCCCTTTGCTCAGAATCCAGGTGACATCAAACCCCTCTTGTGCCATCCCCACAGCCACACAGCCAGCAACGTGGAAAGAACACACACACAGCAGAAACAAAGTACAGGGAGGCAGCTAAAGCTCCCTGCAATGAGAATCGTTTTGGTTCTGTGGATTTCAGTGCAGTCATAGAGAAATTGCACCAACAATTTGTAGGAAATGCAATCCAGACAGGTTGGCAACAGAAGTTTGACTGCTTTGCATACTCCATACATCTGAACATTTTCTCTCTTGTAACGACATGGTGAAGAAGCTGATGATCATAAATATAGCGTGTATCACCCTGTCCTTTAACTCCCTCCTTATTGCTTTTGCAACATAATACATGCATCTCAAATAAATTAAACATGTGACATATAAAATCAGTTCATGTTTTCGGGGGGTTGTCAAAATCCTGGGAAACCAAAACCTTGGAAATCACTTGTCAAAACGTTCTGGGATGAAGTAGTTAAGCTGTCATCAACAGCTTAAACACTGTTTATTTGAATATGTAAAGCAACTTTTTGAGAAACCAAAAGTACAGGGTCTGTTGATCAGAGTTCTTTCTCCAAACATCTTAATTCTGCTTCCCTGATCTTCTGGGAAAGAAAACTTCGCATAAAGTGCAAGGCCGTGTACACCCACAGTAAAGTAAGTATACTGCTCTACTGACACAACTGATTGACAAAGTATGGCAATGGTACTACTATGGTACTACAGGATTATTACTCTGCAGTGCCCATTATTTAAAATGGACCTACTCTGTGCTTACCACGAAACAGCAAGTAGCATTTTGCAGTAACACAATAAATAACTCATGTCATCTCTGTACCTACACCTTTTGCAGCAACAGATACAGAGCCAATCTAAAAACAAATCTAAAAGTGCTATAATAATGTCGGAATGACATGCCTCTTAAGCTGTTTACAGCTGACAGACTAAGTGAAATGGTTTGACAAGGAAGAACACAGTATGTTCTGACAGCCCTGCTTAGTTCATATTTGAAAGGCAAAATTAAAGTCATATTTTTACAAGGTGCTGAATTCCGTTCACTTGAAGGACATTCTTTTAAGCAATGATATTAAACCTTTGCCATCCTCCTCCTCCTGAATTCCATTTTTATGTGTAGACCACTAAGTGGCACACCTCAAAAACCAGTCCTGACTCCCTATCTCAATAATTTCTTGTGAAAACATATCATTTAGAAGAATATGGAGAAAGAGCAACAGCAAGAGCAGCCATAAACATTCACCCTCCATAATTTAAGGAAGCACAGCCACATATGGGCAGCATTTAGCTTTTCTTACAGCAGACAGCACCATCAGGAAAGAGCAAACATCAAATAAAGGCTAAGTACAAACCCCCTCTATCCACAGGGACACCTTTCACTTGATTACAGAATATGAGAGAAAAACAAAAACATAGTGAATCCTAAAAAAGTAAATAAGAGCTAAGATAGGTCAGAGGAAAGGCCTGAAGGCAGGTAGTAGGAGAACCGGACTGGTTTGGCAGTACTTATACAGCTCTAAGGCAAAGGGAGTGGGAAGGCTCAAAAGACACAGGGTGGCACATATCTGTAGCCTCATTGGTACTTGTCCTTGCTGTTCGTATGGGCTAGCTGTAACCAGAGGCTGTCAGCAACTCCTGCAGCGGTCACTGTGAGAGTAATTTGGTGTGCTCAGTCCAGCTACAATTGAAGACGTTTCTTCATTGCAAAAGTTCTTGCTAATATTTGTCCTCTCACTGTTAAGAGGCCATGGGAAGCCATGGACATTCATCTTCCATCCCACTTTGAGAGACAGCGACTCTGTTATCATAGGGCAGATGCACTGAAGAGGGAAGAGCCAATGCCTGATATTCCTTCTCTGTTGATGAGTCTAGTGGTTCAGCTGCTAGCAACACCAGTCAGGCCAGCTCTTTTAATGAACCCTGTAACTGATTAAAATGATCCCAAAGCTGCCAAATGAAATAATCTCAGTGAGGGGAGCTACCAGGAAAACACTGAGAATTTTCTGCACTTGGAGGCATAGGATGCAGTTACCTGGGTGTTTACACTGGACCAACTCTACCAACTCAGCTGAACAGGGCCAAGAAGCTGCATGGTCATCATTCAAGAGGAAACCGGATGCTGGCAGCACCTTCTTTACAGGTAAGTGGAACGCAGAATCCAGGTTTAATCTCAGACCAGACTATGTATGCAGTGGTTCTCAATAGTTTCAGTTGCCACTCACGTCTGGGGGCCTCTGGCAGTTCATGAGCAGGGATTGTTCAAAACTTCAGGTTGAAGCTGCAGTTCAGCAATCGGAATGGTGCTGAGTGCAAGCATTTTTTCAAACTAATGGAAGTTTTGCTTACATATTTCTTCCCACACATGAAGGTCATCAAATGTTTGTGTGCCAAATGTTAGAATTGATGCCATCCTAATGAACTCTGAAAACATTTTCCTGTCAAAACAAATAGAACAAGTTGACATCACTGATCCCAGCATCGACCAAAGAGAAAAAAAAACAAACAAACCATCAGTTCAAAAACCAGAGGGTTTTTTTGTGCTATGAGTTCAAGGATGTGAGTCCAGCAGTGCAATGACAAAGGGGAGCATGGTGCAGATGACAAGTGTTTTGCTTACTGCCGAGGAAGTTAGTCTTGAGTTTGCCTCAGCATCAAGGTCAGAAACGCCTGGGCACTGCCCCCTTCTATCCCAGGGCACACATGAGATCCCTCGTGTCTGAGCTGTGCTGGATTATTAGCTGTAGCATGTGCTACAGCTAATTATCCCAGGGCACACATGAGATCCCTCGTGTCTGAGCTGTGCTGGATTATTAGCTGTAGCATGTGCTACAGGCTAGGACCTGAGCGGAGAGTAAAAGCTACCACTAAACCCTGTCAGAAGTTGCAGACTGATTACACTCTTAAAAGCAAGCCAGCATCTCACAACTTGCCAACCGAGAAACTTTTTCTTTCCTATTAGAGATGCCTATCCTGTGGCTGCCTTCTTCATCTCCCAAGAGATCTCCCAAACTATCTACCCAAGCATAACCCATGGAGTGGCAACCCTGCTACAACTGGATGCAAGTATGAAGGAAGTGTATCTTACAGTTACGCTGCTAAATTGGGTTTTGGGAGATCCAGACTCATTTCTTCCCTCTAATACATTAGTCCTGTATGTCCCTCGGCAAATCTGTGAAATCATTCCACATGGGAAATAACGATACCTCCTCCTTTCCCTCTTCTGATTGGTCAGAAATTTGGGACAGGGTCCATCTTGCTGTGCACAGCTGCCAGCAAAGAAGTGCCTGGTCATGATCTCTCTAGGTAGCTCAGTGGTTCAGTATACAACTAATTACAGTTATTTTACAATTCACATAGTACAGAGGAAAAAATAGAGACTTAATGTGGAGTACACAGGGGGTCTGCAAGCCTGGTGAAAGCAGCTAGAAACCAAGCACCAACAGGGTTCCAAATGAATGTTTCTCCTCAGATGCTCTATCCAATCAGTGAAGCAGATTTTTTCATGGAAATTGCTACAGGATGGAGATCATGTTGAAAAGTACAGCATTAAATTTGCAAATAATGACAGATGAACCAGAGCAGAATTAAAAGGATGAAAAATACTCCATTGCTCCCTACATCAAGCACATTTCCATTTTATTTACTGGTTTAATCTCCAGTTCTCCCATGCTCACCCTGTGCCGTCACCCATGTTTTTTGAACTGAAAGGTGTTATCTAAGCTCCCATTTCTCCAAAAGTCAGTTCTAATCTCAGTCACTCTCCAACCCTGCAGTTTTCCTTCTCCTTGACAAGCCTGACCACTTAAATTTCTATCAGCTCAGACAACATTTACCCACACCCCTTTTTGTTCCCATCTAATTTCTTCCCCTTCCAGTTTTGGTGATGCCGTCATATATCTATGCCAGTGCACAGAGCATGCAGCAATAGACATATAGATCCTGACTGCGTTCAGAAAAGGGGAAAGGTTGAAGTGAATAACATCCTGTGTATGAATGATTCCCTTGCTTGCTGTACTACAGTGAGCTGTGCTTTCATGTACTGTGATGGATGTGAGTTATGGGTCACTCCCTCACTTTTGAAAATAAATGTACAACAATTGCCAATTTTTATACTGTATATTACAAAATTCTATCACTTAAGATTTATACACTTAGCAAACCAATCATATAAACAATATAGATGCAGCACTGAGGCTCTACTACCAGTTTTTTTGTTGTTGAGATGGACACATGCATGATCACCCTTAGCAATAAAATGGTGCTACATTATCCGGAGGTGAACATTTTATGGACAAAGACATTATTATATCCAGAGTTTGCCTTGAGTGCAGTGGACTTAGCATGTGTTAAGTAATGCTTAAGTGATTTGCTGAACTGGCCTAGTAGTATAAAACACTCCTGGCTCTATTTGCTTATAAATACATTTCAAGGCACTGATAGAAGTCTGTAGTGTCTCAAGTAGTCTGGGACCCAGTTACTTAAGAGATCATCTCATAGTATAAATCTTATGTAGTAAATCAGAACCACCAGTTGTCCTTACTTTCTGTTTCTGAGTGGACAGTGTGGGGGGTCTTCAACAGGAGATGCATGAGCCTGAAACCTGTCCTCATCAGCCTTCACATACAGAAATGCTTCAGAGGACTATTTCAAGGAGAAATGCAAAACTGGTCTCTTCACTGTGACAAACACCAGTTACTCTCCTGAGTCATATTTTATACTGTGTTAGTGACACATGACTTGGTTGTGACTGGCCAGTGTTCAGGAAAGCTAATCTAGAGCCCTTTTCCTCTCTTTCCTATAACCACAGAACCAGCGCAAGGGCTGAAAAATCACACTTCCTTATACAACACCTGTGAAAAAGGTCTGAGCGGTTCTAGCATTCAGGTAACATCACCAGAGCTCAAAACCAGCTTTCTTAAAATACTCACAGCACCACTGGCACACCTGAGTTAATGAGAGTGGATCCTGGCCACTTGTATTTTACGTACAACCATGTTTTCCATTCCAGGTTCATTTTAACTGGCATGAGCTGCTGAGGCACTGGATGGCCTTATCTGCTTTTCTTAAGGGAAATGGATACATGAAGTACATAAGATCGCAGGGTTTTAAGATTAAATGCTATAAACACAGATTAAATTATATGCTCTTTATCCCTTTAAGGAACTCTTGTTCATGGCATTCTGTTCCGAGTTTCCAAAATAATTTCTACTTACATTCGCATTTAGAAAAATCTAAAATGCAGCAAAGAGGGAATGCATTTATGGACATAACTGGCATCGGAGAACTCAGGTCTTCCTCCTGGCTACCCCTAAATCTCAGAAGGCAACAGAGGAAACAGACACCTGAGCCCACTCAGGGCTGGGCTGCATAGGCCCATAGGCCATAGACATGATACCAGAAGAATCCCCCGCACGGGAAAGGTGATCTTGGCACAACCTTTTCTCAAAACAAAAAAACTAACATTTAGGGAAAATGACAAGGAAACCATTGCCAGGTTACTCTCTTTTTCCGTGATGCCAGTAAAGACTATCTGGCCACCTACTTGAGAGAATCTTGGTTACTCATGGTTTCCTAAGGCTGCTGTGACAAAAAGGAGCTGAGACAAATAGCCCCCCCCCAGGACAACACCCTCAGTGGGTTGATTTGATGTTTGGTTTAGTGTGCTGGCCTAAAAGGGTCACCAACCTTCATCCCAAGGACCCTGTTAGAGAAGTAGCTTTGAGCAAAATATATAATTAACCTTTGGAGCTCACTGTAGCAGGATATCATTGAGGAAGCATGAGAGAGGTTTTCATTTTTTTAAAAAGGATTGTATATATCTACTCTAAGGACACAATCAAGTATTATCAGTTTTTTCACTACAGAGAATTCACTGTTAACAGCCGATAAGCACTGTGCTTCTAGGAATCAAGAACAAACAAAACCAGGGACTAATAACAAATTCTTCACTTGACAAATGGTAGGTGAATATGATGGGTGAAACTAATAAAATGAATCCAGACTGCTTAAAGACTTCAGAAACAGCCGCTCACAGAGACAGGGATAGAAAAAACAGTTGGTGAATGGATATTTGTCCTCATCCATTCTGACAATTTTTGTGTGAAGCTCATGTCCACTTACTGGCTAGATCCCAAGTGATAGCCCTTCAAAACTTTAGAAAGATTAATGCAAAGTACACAAAACCCAGGCTGAACACAAAGACTTAACAGGTAAGCTAGAAGTAGTATGCTTATAGAGAAGATGTCAAGTGGAAAGAACTAGGAATCAACTGAAAACATTTTACTGTGCAGAAGACTCAACTGATTTCTGCTAAGAAGAGCCCAACTGACAAACCTGTCTGGGAATGGCATTCTTTAAGTTACTTCTGTCATATTTAGAAAAAATGTAAAATCTTTGGGTTGGAGGTACAGGGCAGCAGGCAGGGAACACAAGATACTTGGAATGTGCTGACATTTGAAGTGCTTTGAAGCAGTGAGACTCACAACTCTTCTTCAAGACAGAGAAGGTCTGAAATGTGCAGCAGATGCTGAACCGTCAGGATTATGGCAGCAAGAGGATGTGCTAAGGATCCGTGGAGGCACGGCATCACAAGTTCTCCCATTTTTTTACCATTACCATCAAAAATAAGCAAGAAAGCACATCTATAGCCCTACTGAGTGAACTTACCAGAGAGGCAGAAATTGTGTAGTATTTCTAGTGCCATGTAACTAACTACCTGGTATTCACAGGGCTCTATCTTCAGTAGCATAGCTCATTCTGGATCCCTCCACGTCCATCAATCTACTACAGTTTTGAACAAGTAGGCCTTTAGATTTGATCCAAAGGATCTTTACTACCTAAAAAACACTTGTAGTTTTGGCTTTAACACTTCTCTGTACAGAGACAAAATGTCGCTATGTGTAGTGGTGTGGAAATACAAAACCTAACTAAAGATCCTGCAGCCTTGTGAAACCCAGAAAGGGAAACTATGCTGTGAGCTCTGACAGTAATAAAAACATAACTGGATTGATTCTAGAGAATTTATTGAACAAAATTTAGTTAGGGTCTTTTTGTTTTGTTTTGTTTTAACGATTGCTCACCACTTAATTTTTATGAGCTCGATTATGCCTTTAAGGCACATTCCAACAGAGGGCTGAGGTGAAAAAGCCTCTCCAGGGAGGATACAGCAGAAGAAAAAGCCTCTGGGATGTGCAGGAGTTGAGCTAATCCTTTCTAGGCATGTGTTTGGCATTACCTACTTGCAGCTCTCACACTTCCCAGTGGAAAGGCAAATCTGTGGGCCCATGGCTAGGAAGTTTCAGCCTCCTTCGGCACAGTGTATCCAGGTGTGAGAGGAGGCTGAATCAAACCTTTCTTCAGCCATAACAGCTGCAGACTTCTTCATGAACAAGTTGTTCACGATAGAGACCTGGTCCCTTCACCACCACTCCATAACCTAAACCTGGGCTTTCACAGCAAGGGCAGAGATCATGTACCCCATGTACCCCAAGACAGCCAATGCTGGCAAGTTTGTTTTTAAAAACTTGAAGCTGCCCTCTCTAGGGAATGCATCATGACTTAAAATATAGAAAATATTAAACTCAGACCTAAGAATGAACTGCTCCTGTCGCCTGCCCAACAGACCAGCCCATAACTAACAAATGAAATGTTACAGCCCCTCTTCTTCCCCAGTGACAGAAATGGGAACAGGAGCTGGTGCAAGCTTAATTAAATAGGAGGATGACTGAGCAATATTATGCAGCTTTTCAGCTCAACTCTTCTGAAGCAGAGACCAGAGCTCTGCCTTTTCAGGAAGCACTACCATTGTACTTCAGCCTCCTGATAAGCAAGGGCTGCTACTTCCACTTCACCTTCCAAAAGAGACCGCACACTTTCTTAGAAGAACAAGCTTTTAGTACCTGGAGAGAATACTAGAAATGGCATAAACCATTGTGTATTTGAGACCCTTGAAAGAACTTCAAAGCAAATTTCATCAGGTGCTAAAACTATTCCAACTCCTGAAATGCAGCTTCCCCATCTTCATTGCCGTTGCATATTGAAACACACACATTTCCAGCAAAGAGGTACAAGTCCTTGCTTTAATCCATGCATGCAAAAACATTTCCCACAGACTCCCTTTTGGAAAGAATTTTGCAGTCCCAAACACAGTGTGCACTGCCTGGGCTTTTCAGTCTACCATCATAGTCCTAGCAGCAAAGAGCCAAATCCCAATTCTAAGCAGCAACTACTGCTGCAGCCCTTCTGGGGAGAGGTGCTGGCCCTGCTTCCAGAGAGGTGCCACAAGCTGTAGCTTGTTTCTGAAATAGTCCAGGTGTCAGCATGGTACCTCTAGTGAAGAGCCAGGCTTCTCCCAGAACAGCACCCTTCAGCCACCAAAGGCTGCTTGATGTCTCTAGTTAGAGTACAGCCCCTTAGCTTCACCCTCGCCTTGGGGGGAGCACGTTTAACCTGTGGTGCAGGGGCAGCACAAGGACAGCCCTACTACCCCAGATCCGCTGCCCTGTGTCCTCCCCTGCCACTTGATCCCATACACAGCAGTTGTGCATGTTGAGCATTCAGTCCATGTTTTCCTTCCTTTTGCCCCTGCCTTCCTTCTGTTCTGGGTCTCAGTCAAACACTGCATTATAAGGAATGTTTGGAAAGGTAAAAAATGTGAACTCTAGGCAGGTGAACTGAACTTGAACTGAATTTAGAAACAAAAATATACTTCCCCACTAAGATGAGAAAGAAATGCCCATATTTACTATTAACTTTTACAAATCACACTATCAAATGAATCACCAAAATGACCCAGTCAGCTCATGGTCCCACGCTTGCTCTCCTGCCAATACTGAATTAGCAGAACCCTATAGCACACAGCAGTTGTCCGGCCCCTGCTGAAAAGCTGTCCCTGATGGTCCTGAGCAGAGCTGCATGCAGTCTCGCAGCGCTGCCACCCAGGAGGGCTCTTCCAAGGTGAGGGATAAAGGAACAGCAGGGCTGATACTGTGTCTAATGCGGCACAAGGTTCCCTCGGCACAATGTGCCCCAGCTAATGAATGGCACTGCCCCAAGTGCAAACAAGCCGAGAAAGGTTCTGTTTTCAAAGCAAGCGTATTGCACTTCAATGAAGATTTTTTTCCCCCGAAAAAGTTTTAATATACACACTAAATTAAGCTTGAGAAAAGGGGACATTTCATCTTTAATCTATTTACTTCTGAATATTTAACATAAAATTCTGGCACCAATCACCAGATTTAACTGGAAAATTACTCACTAATCTGTTTGCTTATTTGGAATAATTGGGTAGGCTGCCAGGGAAGAGGATTTCCTACCCTGTTTAATATCTCAGTTAGTAGTCCAATTTCAGCTTGGCGGCATAATTACTCTGACAGAGCTGTAGCCACAGGGCCTGTGAGTGGGGCTGCTTTTTAAACCGTAAATTATGGAGGATTAGCATTTATGAATTTTAAATCAGGGCTGTGGTAGGAGACACTAAAGCTGCTTAGAGCTTGCAAACCACTGCATTCAATCACCAGTCATTAACACATTCCTTCCCAAGACTTCCTGCAATCACATTTAATAAAAAAGGTATTTCTAATTTGCTTTAGAATTTTGTGGCTCTGTGTCTCCAGCGTAACCCAGGGATAAGGAGATCCACTTTCCAGGAAAAAAGCATCACAATTTAATCTGACCCTGATTTACCTCCCACATGAGATGTTAAAGGGCTGTCTCCTCTGCCTGGTTCCTACCATTTCTTCAACCAGATGGAGAACACGTGGTTTGATCTCTACTGTACCTAAACAATTACAAAAAATTAAAAACTGCTGAAAATCAGAGCTGCAATGTGGCTGATCAGCAGAGATCTGAACTCTGCCATTCCCCTAGCTCAGGAGCTTCGGCTTGTGAGCTCTCCACTGTTGTGTTTGCCTGTCAGGCTCACGATGAATCATTATGGGGTAAATCCTTCCTTTGATGTAGGCATGTAACTTCTTTTAAGGCCAATGAGAGTTATGTACATGCACTGAGGGCAGAATATTTTATGCCCCGAAGAAGAAGTCTTAGGAAAAAACCCTCTGCCAAAAATCACACCGCTTTGAACTTCAGAGTTGCTCCACTCAGGAGTCTAAAGAGCTCTGAAGCCATAAGACATGCATCCAAATGCAAATGCTGAGCCCTTCCTCCTCCTAAACATGTGCATCTCTCCTTCTGTGAGCACAATTCAGCAAGGTATTTAAGTTCATGCTTCACATGACTGTTTCAAAGACCGAAGACCCACATAGTAAACCTACATTTTTCACACTGAGAGTTTTCATATATTAAATTATATCTATATATGTTAATAAAAATACATGGGTAGACAAAGCCTCTTACTACGAAACAGAACAAAGATATGGGTGAAACTTATATACAGCAAAATGAGAAAAACAAAGAAATGGCCAGCTGGCCAGAGTAAAATTTCATACAGCACCTGTCACTAAAACATGAAGAAAACACAGGTAATTTAAAAAGGAGCCTGATGGAACTCCTCCTACTGTTTCCCCGTGTAATTATCCTGGACACTCAGAAAAGCTCTAAGCTCTCAAATTCACCTCCAGGAAGGGACAGGAAGAATCCCCTGCCATTGCGTGGTGAAGGGGATTCGTACACCCTCCTCAGATTCACTCAGCATTGACCTCTGACATAAGCAGGATACCAACCGATGATGCATTACACTGCAATCAACAGTGCTATTCACTGAAGCAACCACATGATTTAAAATTCCCAAACCTCACTGAAAGTAGTTGGAAATTAGGCACTTTGAAAAGTCGACTCTTTTGAAAATGCCTTTTAATCTCCTAAATTACTCATGCTTTCGAAAACTTTACTCATGCTAAGTACTTTGGGGGCCTCAGTCAGTGAAAGCTAAACTGAAAGACGCTAAGGAAGGACCATTTACACAGAACCCTGCTCAGCTCTTATCTGTCCTCTATCCTCCTAGCAACAATAGACAGAAGGAAAGCAGAGCTCTTGGCAACACCAGCCGTGTGCCAAGAATTCGTCTGACAGAGTGGCAGGTCCCTGGACCCTATTAAAGCTACTCAAACAGATGGATTTTCTTCCCTACTGCACTCAGAGTAGAGTTTTTCTAGCTGATCTCCTCCCTCCAAAGGCTGCCACCAATTCACCCCAAGCTGCGAGAAAAATGCAGTCCTTACTGCCACAGGAGGAAAAATTTGGTCACCCGTTGAATAGTGCAAAACGTCCATGTCTCAGGAACCAGCTCTATGCATTACTCCTTATTCTGCTTCTTCTTGCCTGCACACAGCTGAAAATCTTTTCTTAATTCTTCTTTTTGATTGCCCCACAGTATTCTCACTGATGCTAACTGTTCATGCGCTCCATGTGTATGCATACAACAGGGAAAAAATGTTATAGGAGTAGGGGAAGAAGCATCTATTTGGCATTCAGAGGCTGAGAAGTCCTTCTAAATATTTTTTGTCCCTTTGAGTAGCAGTTAGGGGGCAAGGAATGAACCAGGATAAAATAGCCAGAATAAAATGTTCCCGGAGTATATATATATGTGACTTATTTAGTGCTGCTTGTCTAGATCATCAATTGAGATTTGGGTAGGTGGTGGCAAGGCCTTGATGTAGAGCTATGTCTGAATTTGGTGTGTGTCAGGGAAGAAGAAACAATGTCACCCTCAGGAGGCTTGGGACATCTCAGGACTCACCCAGTCCCTAACAAACCAAAGCAGTGCCCAGCCTCTAACTATAAGGGCTCTTCTTTGCATCTAAGAACAGAGTGCGGGGACTTACCTGCACCTTATCTGAAACACATCTTCAAACACACTCATCCATATCATACTCTGGGAGGGGAAAGAGGCACAATACAAGGAAAAACTGAAAAAAAAAAAAAAAGCCATTTCAGTAGCTGTGCATTGTTTGGAAAAGCACCAAACAGTAAGAAACTCCCCAGAGAGCTGTTTGAGTTCACTTTGGGAGCATCTCTGTGATCTCTGCAGAGACAACATAAGGGCTACAATAGAGAACTGATTCAAAACCCTAACAATCAAAATTTGAGAGGGAAAAGACTAAACAATTCGGACTCAACTCCAACACAGCACCTTTAGGTAGCTTCAAAGAGCTAGAGCACTTTCTTATTCCTCTCTGTACTATGTAATCACCTCAAAATGTTGGCTGCCACCAAAAGTTACATTTTAGTCCTCATAAATCAAAGGAAGAGGAATATCCTCTATATTTAATGTTTGTATCGTAATATTTCTAAATACTTCCAAATCCTTTCCTGTCTCACAGAGTTTCTCTCTGTGGCTCTGAAAGTATCTCAAAATTTGCAAAAGAATAAAACACTTCTTCCCTCAAGGCAAGTAGGAGGGGGAGGAGGTTGCACCGTATATATATAAGCGACTGATATAACTTTGACTTGGAAATCTCTCTTCAGTAGGCTTAGTATGCTTCCTCTGCCTGAGAAATGCATAATACATAAAGCAATCCTGCCTGCTTCCTTCTCAAAGCCACCTGAACAATCTCCTTTCATTGGCCATGGGGCTTTACAAGTAACTCCTCCACACAACCAGGTGGCTCAGCATATGGTCTTGCTTTTCTGCCATTGCAGCTAGCAGCAATTTAGACTTATATAGCTTTACCTCTGAAAGGTTAGTTGCTGACAAAGAGTCAGCACCATTTCACCTGACAAAGGATAGGATCCAGTATTGCTCTGGGTCCCTTTCAATGCTACACTGAGATTGAATCCTTCTCATTTTACACCTTGATTAGGAAAAGAGTCAGTGAGATGCTATAGACATGAAAGTCCCTGAAGTGACTTACTTAAGAGCTACAGTTGATCACAGGTGGTTACATTGAGCATAGCATCAGTAGCAAACCTGCAAAAATACTCCAGCATACATCATATAGCTGTGAAGGGAAGGATGGAAGCTGAATAATATGGTGATGGCCATCAGCAGCTAAATGTTCTTTTTTCTGAAGGAAAAACCTAGACAGATGCTGCTGCATGAAGACTGATAGCATGAGATACATAGTGTTCAATACTTGACAGGCTCAAAACATGCATAATTTTACATTTCTTTAAACTGCAGCCTTTTGGCATAGTAAGCAGGGACTAGAGATCTCAGGTTGCTGCCCTAAGGAAGGAAGAATCAGTTTAAATAATCTTGCTCATCCAGGGCCAAAGGCCTTGATGGCTGTGAAAGATCGGTTATATCCTTCTGCAGAAAACAGTTCCAAACACAACCTCACTAACAGCGTTTTACTGAAACCAACTCCACAGTTCACAGTGCACTGTCCTCTCAAGTCAGGCTTCATGATACTGTGAAACCAAGTGTTACACATCAGTTATTACAATGCTTTGGTCTTACGGCACATGGTGAAACTGCTGTCTTAAAATGATGCAGCATGCTGAATACTTTGCCATAACCTTTCACGTCCACGTATGAATTTTCCTTACTTCTGTGCACTGAAATACTTGATGAATGTCAGCTGAGGCTATTTTCATTATTGTTAAGGGGATCGCTAAAGACTCAAAGCACGTGAGTCATTCCTCATGTATTGCTTGATATACCTATATATTGTAGAGAGCATAATCCCATAAAGACCAGGTTTAAAAATAATTCTCTCATTGGAAAACACAAGGGACTCATCAATGAAAAATACACTGATCAGGTCTGTAGATCTGTAAAAATTCAGTGAGACAGGAGATCAATGAGCATGCCACCTAATTGCACTCTGGGCAGCAAAAGCCTCAGCACTGTCCTGGCAGCACTGGAGTCACAGAAGTTGTTTTGCGATGGTTTGTCCATGCCTGTTGCATTAAGGAAGAGGAAGGAAAAAGGCAATTTGAATCCTGGGAGGACAACTAAACTAGATCACAGATATCACAGCACCAGGTAAAGCCTCAGATGTACCTTATTTAAATGTTAAAACTCCTCAGGACAAGGTTGTCTTGCTATGAGGTTGAGTGTGTCCCTCTGCTTCCTGGTTTAACCTGGGGAAAAGCTCTTGAGGCAGAGAGAAGGTGCATAAGTTCAGAGAATCTCATATGGAGAGGTGCTGCAGTAAAAGTCTTTGAGCTTCTTTTTCTATGATGGGCTTAGTTGACATACTTAGTACAGTGGACTGTACAAAACCATGCTTCAGTTGCAAACCCAGTATCTCTGTCGTGTATCTCCTTGTACTAATGAAGACAGTTTCTCCCACAAGCAAGTTAGGAGAACTATAAGGTCTTTTTTCTTTGTCAATATCCACCAGATGGTACCAAGCCAGACACTCCTAGGCACTGGAAATAGGTTACTTATGGAAATGGCCCTATGGAAAGCAGAGTGCAGGGTATGTAAATAGGGTTGATTGGAGGGGTCGCACTCTAGCATCACTCACTCCGCTTCAGGAGAGGGCAAGACGCTCTCTTTAAAGCTTCTGCTGTTAGTAGGCACAAGTCTTTTTTTTACATTGTGAAGCTCCAAAAAGCTTCAGTTATTCTTTCAGCCTTCAAAACACGGAAAGATTTAAGAGTGAAACTCTTGGGTTGCAGATTAAGACTGACCTATTACACCAAATGGATCCAGAGTCAGATCCACAGCTGGTGTGACTGACTTCAATGCAGCTAGACTGATTTATGCTGCCTGAGGATCTGCTCTTCCACAGTTAGTAACATCTCAATCTTCTTTTTAATAAGCAACAGGCCCTGTTATAATAGGATATATGGAAGGAGAGATGTAAAAGCTTATAATGTGAAAATTGATTATCATGTACTTTAGACTATTTCCTGCTGTGCCCTTTGTTTTGGTATGAGTGTTTCATTTCATTACTCCAAGCTCTTTCACCATCTCTGAACCACACTATGAAATACATTAATTATCTCATTATCTTTGGGGCAAAACCTTCAGTCTTTCTTAAAAACCATATTCACTCGAAACCTTCTTTAGGCTTCATTAGGGATACTGAGAGTGAAGAGAGAGAACAGGACTGCAGCTATATCACAACACACACCAGTTAGAATTTTGGTTCTGTTTGTACTTCTACAACTAAAAAAAAACAGTCAACAGAAAGGAAAAAAAATAGCTTGGTGTGGGTTTGCTTTTTTTTTTTTTAATGGTCAAAATAAAATTGCTCTCAGGTTCCCAAATCATATGTCAAAGTGTCAACCCACAAGAACTTTTCAAGGCTTAGTCATAAACTTCCAAAATATAGGAAGAGAGAAGGGAAACGACAGAAAGCTTTACTTATAGTCCTACCAGAATGTGCCACAGAAATACGGCAATGTCGACATCCTGAATTAGCCTCTATATCAGATAAAAATGATATAATACTTTTATTTTCATAAATAAATCTTAATTAAGATAACATCTTCGCAAAGCATAAAGTAGAGGAAAGTAAAAAAAGCCTCTACAAAAATCCATGTCACACACTCTCCCACCTTGAATTTAGGATCGAGCTGGGGTCATTTTGTAAAGAAAATAATGTTCCAGGCCCATCACAATTTGTGAAAGTCAAGTTAGAGCAAAGGCAAAATTCCCCACTGTCCTCACAAGATTTCTTGCCCTGTTCTTTTGTGAATACGCTAGAACGGGTGATGGATGGGAGGCAGCCCCTTTCTAGAGTTCTTGCTGTGTTTTGTGATAACTCATTATATTTCTTTCTTTACAAATAGCCCCATTAATGCTCCAGAATTGAACAGAATCATAAAGCTTGAAACATCCCACTCCCATTCCGGTAGAGCTAGAAGTATTGTTTCATGAATTACAGAGCTGCCAAAACCTGATTTATCCAAGCAAAACCTTCAAAGCCAAGTCACAGATATTTATTTATTTAGGATTGTAAAAGAAAATACTTTTTACTGAGATAAGTATGATATAACCTAGCTACAGCTTTATTTAAATTGAATTATGCGTCTCTTATATTTCTTCAACAATATGGTTGATGGAAACAGTCCTTGTTTTTTGGGGGGCTGAACTAAAATCCTTATTAAACCTTTTTTACAAAAGGTTTAATTAAGGAAAATTTACAAAACAGAAAAGAGTCAAGCACTTTCAAAGTCTCTGTGGCCTCAATAAAACCTTACATATTCTGAGATTAAACGTCACTCTTAGTCAGATGATTCTAAACAAGACTACTATAATCCTCTCTGTTATGGAGATATTTATTTTTGTCTGAAAAACTTCAAAGCAGGACATGACAGATAATCAAAATAAAAATTTGCATTCCAACGAGAGCTTCTTTTTAATAAAGAAGAATAATTCTCACAGTTCCTCTGTAAAGAACTGAGCTCACTTACTTCAAGGTTTGAGTGTTTGAGGTGTAGGGGTTTGCTTTCTTTATTTTTTGTATCTCCCATTCATCATTATTCAATAAAGGTTTTGCTACTTTTGGGCAGAAATGCTGCAGCAAATCAAGAAACATATTAATGAAACCCAACGATTTCATTTTTTCTTCAGAATTTTCCCCAGAATGAACTGAATAGTCAGGGATCACCACAAATGCATAGCTGTACAACTGGCTTTCTGGGTGAATACTCCATGGAGGCACAATGTTTTTCTTCTGGGAACTGGAGCTAGATTTCAGTGGTAGTAGATGCTGCATAGGGAGTAAATTAACCCACTTTTCCTGTTGTACACATTTTTTCAACATCTTTCCTTTTTTGCGTTTGTGGTGATATTGGGGAGCTCTGCCTGTGGACCAGGAACTCAGCATAGCAAACCCTGCATCACACCAAAATACCTGATACTCCAACGACATTGGCAATATCTCTTTAGGGGCAGCTGAGCCATTCTGTGCTTGCAGGCATGTAGATGCAAACACACCCTCCCTTGACAGGCCAGTATGCACACAGGCAGCTCTGGCAGCTCGCCCAGAGTGGGCTGGAACAGTGATTTTGTCCAACCTACCCCATTCCCTCTGATAAATTGTATTTGGGAAGAAGAATCATTTCATTCGGTAGAAAACGCAGTGCACCCCTGAGTGCTGGGACTACTGCTGGCCAGCTCATTCCAGCGGCTGTGTGTAGATGAGGGAAGGTGCTTCTCCATTTCCAAGTAAAGCAGCAGATGGCCCGTGGCCTTCTACAGAGTGGGTCTCTCTGTTCTTTCAGAGCAATGTTGTTTCTTTCCTTTCAGTAGTATTAACAAAAATTTTAAATACCCAGAAATAACAACGCACTCTTCATAGTGCACTCAACTATAGTGGGGCTTCCAGACTCCCAGCTTCTACCAATGAATTAAAGCTGATTCCCCTTTCTGGTACAAACCTCCTCTAATGCTACTTCAGGAATCCTCCTCTTCTCCCAGGGACACACACAGATAAAAATGCCTGCACATTTCACAGGTGGGACTGTTGAGATTTTGTCTACCTGTTTATAGCTTGCAGAAATGGCAAATTTGAAGACCCTAAGTCATCAGTTTCTTCGGTTACTCATCTAAACCACAAGTTAAAGAGCTTAAAGAGGAGCTCTGTGGAAATTGAGGACAGCTGTGGGAAGAAGGGTGAAAAGCAACACAGTAGCAAGGGTGGTCTAGCAACTCTACAATGCTTTTGCCAAGACCTCCAGAAAGAGCCGAACGGAAACACTCATCAATAGAAAAAAACTCAGGCTCCCACTTACTGCCACTGTTGGCTTTGTACAAGAGGAATCCACTTCATCCCCTAGGAAATGAAAGGCAGTGTAGGACAAGATGCCAAGAAACTAGTTTTTCTCTGGTGGGACCTTCTGAAGAAGCAGGACAGATATTTACATTTGTTAGGTGTAAGGCAAAGAGGCAACAGCTACACCAGCCCTAAATGGCCATGAAATACCTCTATCACATAGAGTGTTTGCTGGCAACCTTGGGCAGAGGCCAGATGAGCAGTCTTTGCTCTCAATGCCTCTCCCTTCAGCGAGACTCAGTTGCAGATCTGTGTAGTCCCCTGTATGCAAAGCTGATTTTGTACTTCTTTTGTTATGTAAATGAGATACTAAAACACTCCTCAGATCCTCTAAGGAAAAAAGGCTGCCTGTAAACTGCAAAATCTCACTTCTGTGTGGCAGAATGGTCAGCTGGTCCATCCAATCTCTTTCCAGTTTGCTGGGATTTATTTTTACATTTCCTTTCCAGGCAATACACATTAGTTTTCATTCACTGTTGTGCAATTGCTCTGTTAGCACCTCTTTTTATTTATTAACTCTTTTAATATTTGTGGTTCTACAACAGCACCATGTTGAAACGCATATGAAGGAAACATTCCAAAAAAACCCATAAATTTGCGACTGCACATTACCTGGGCTGCTTTGGTATTCTGATCTCACCCCGCATAAGTACAGTTCTTCAAAGTGAAGGACAGTAGTGTAAGTCAATCTCAGTTAAATGCTAGCTTTGCTCATTTAACAATGCAATGGGCACACTTGGCTGTGTTCACTAAAATCTTGTTTGATACCAATTAAGCCTTAAAAAAAACCCCATTAATAGTCTGAATGCTTCTCAAACTCACTTTGCAATTTCTTTTGAAAAGTTGGATGAAACTGCAAAAATCTGCCAAAGATTCAGTGAAAAGGGGCTGATTTGGAACAAATGGTAGTTTTAATAATGATAAACCTCTGCACACCTTTAAAGTGGGTTCTAAATCTGTCTCTATCCTCTTTACACCTTTAACTTTATCCTGCATAAAGCACTAAGCACAATTTTCTTCTTGAAAATATCTCTTATAATTGAAACTTTCTTAAAGAGCTACTTAGCAAGAAGAGTCAGATTTCAGAATATGAATTTGTTTTCCTTGGGTACACCTTGTCTACCTCAGATCTTTCATCTGGGCTCTTTTCAGTGTCAGCCTTCATTTTGATGGAAATATTTGGCAGAGAAGAAAAAGAAAGAATATTTCCTCTTCCACCATGCTATGATACTACCTCATTGATCATCAAGCTTTTATATTGTGCCTTGCTGAAGCATAATTTTTGAGGCCATTTACTCCTTTGGTAGGAAAGGTTGCTTCCATTTTTATCTTTTACAGAAAAAAACCAAAAGATTGTAATAACTAGACCCATGTCTGGAGCTTGTCTTGGTTTATTTTATTTTAAGTTTTGGGGGGTTTGTTTCCAAAACTCCCTTAGGTCCTAACTCCTGCTGAATAAGAGCATGCTTGCATCTCACTTGCAAAAGTACACTGAAAGACTGTCTTGAAAAAACAACGTATGCTAAAGCAGAAACAGTATTTTTGCTGAGGGCTGACAAAGTACACCCTTGGGACAGCAGGAACCTGGTGGCTAACATTACAGACATCAAGCAGAACAACAACCACTTTTGGGGAGCTGCTCTGACAAAGCTTCAAGTGGCACCAGGGTACCCATTATGACTGCTCCTCTATTTCTAAGCAAAATGATATCAAACACACAGAAAAGACAGCCAATAATGAGAAACTTGCAGCTGTTCTCGAAGAAAGACTTTTTTTTATTGTATCCCAATCCAAAATACTTTAAACCAGTTTTATCAATAGCGATAAATCAGTATGATGATATGATGTCTCTTTAATCTTTTCTAAAACAAAATTTTTTGAACTTTTGAGCATGGCCTTCCCAAATGGGTTAGGTCTTCTAAGACAGCATCAAACCTTCTTTTCCTTGCTTCCCATGTCAGCCCGAATCCCAATAGTTATGAAGTATAAAAAAAAAGTTCAAAGTAAAATATAAATTACCATCCCCTTCAAACACAAGTAGAAGTCTTATTAAGTCTCTAGTGCTTGAATCACGTCCCATGTCTGTTCTTTAGACCTTTCTTCCTTTGTGAGGCATAAATGGACACATCTTATTGATTTTCTTTCAACCTGGATCACCTCGATTGCTGTGAATATGGCAGACAAATCCAACTCATTCTCCCGCAGGGAACGAGGAAGAATGCAGACGAGAAGCTGGGGAAAGTCTTCTCACAGTGGGATACCAGGAGTCATTACGCAAAAACCCAAGTCTAACTGCTTGTAATTCCAAGACCTTTTTCTTTTCAGCTCCTTCAAAAAAAAATTTTTTTTTAATGTTGAGAGCTCTTTCTTAAATTTTTTATGAATATCATTTTGGCTACCATACGAATTTCTGAGAGTGTTTTTGTTTAAAAAGAGAACTATCAAACAGGCCAGTGATGGCTGCAAACCCTGATAACTACATGTAAGTTAATGATGAGTGACTGTAAACAGACACTGGTCAAAAAAAGAAAGTCAGATTCAGAGAAAGCATTGTTTGAAGCTTGACAAAAAAGCTAGTTAAAACTTTTTCCTTCTAACTTGGCTCCACTTTGTATTTTTTTTTTTTATCATTTATAGACTTACTTTTCTAAGGACAATTGTATGAAATGAAAGGAAGTGTAAAAGTAGAAAGATTTTTGTGCCTTACACCAAACCACTTACTGTACATGAAAAAGGGATTTACTGAATCAATTTAGTTGTGTAGGGTTTTTAAATCAAGTGAATGATTTCAGTGAAGTGGAAAAAGGTGGCAAGAATGTGCAGCACCCCAAGCCTTGCTCCTAAAAGCAATAGAAAAGACACAATTGAAATGCAGTGGGACCTCTGTGGATGAATTAGACAGACTGTGTACAGACACTTTGCAGTGACAATCTGCTTCTGAAAGGGATATATTAAGTGCTAACAGCACTGAGGGCGTAAATTGAAGACACTATATCCAAGGACTAATTTCAAAGCACTCCTTCTTGTTAAATGAATTGCTGAAAGAGAAGGGTTTAAAAGACTTTGTTTTGTGTTAAAGGATTTGAACAACACCTATCAGCAGACCACACCAGCAAACTGATGCTAACATAATAAACCCACCACCATCTTATTACCATCCCCTGAGCTACACTATCACAGCTGTAATGAGCTGAATTTCTCCTGTGGTTCTCAACACTGTGCAAAGTGCTCTGCCTCAGTGTTCAGTCTCTACAGCAGAAAATCAACATCACTTTTATGGTGTGAAGGGAAAGGTCTAGGTCATTAGTAGTTTAACTACATAAAATTCCAGAAAATGAGATCATCAGCAGCAGAGTTTTAATGCTTTTTAATGACAGCCTTACACACCAGTAACTAGATTTTCAGTTATTCAAAATGAGTTTTGAACAACAAAATGTGATCTTGGAAGATGCAGAAGAAATTCTAACTTTCTTGACATGGAGGTTTAATACTGGCCTCTAGGTACCTCACTTCATAAAATAATTCTGATATTGATATTAAGAGATCTTGGGGGATATCTCAGCATAATTCTTCCCACCAGTATCCACCCAAGTAAGCGATGCTGCTAGTCAGAATTTTCCCAGCAGGCTAGCACCAAGCCCTGCATCACCTACATACTATACATTTCTGTGAATATGCAATATAGTCACTGATCAGAAGATACATAAGCGTACGTAGGGAAGACAAAACACTGCTAACTGCACATGTAAATATTTCAGTCATAGATGTCACACTGTTCATAGCATAGTACTTGAAAAGAAAGCAATGAGGGATAGGTATGGAGAACAGGAAAAGCGTAGTTAGGCAGGATGCCACGTGTTCCAGATGTGCAACAAAATCAAAAGGAATGACCTGTGCTGTAATTGAGAAATGTCCTTAAGAATCAAAATTATAGATGATTCTATATGAAGAGTCAAATGACCAGTGATTGAGGTTGAAATAGCATCCTTTTCAGGAAGATGGCATCCTTTCTAACAGCCCAGTAGACAGAGCACTAGTCAGACACGCTTAGAGACATATCCAGGCTTTCTTTCACCTCAGAATTCTTGTATAACCTTGAATACATCCCTTTATCTCTTCAGTACATCAGTTCCTCTAAGTACACATGAATATTGTAGGGTGTTATTCAAATATTGCAGTAGTGGGAATTATACAATAATCTAATATAATAATTTCAAGATCAGCTGTTCAGATGAATTTAGCCATATTTTTCCCTGTTTAAATTTTTAATAGAGACAGTAAAAGCAATGCATACAACTTGTAAGATCCAGCTACAGCACCTGGTAGAAGAATCCAGATGTTCCCCCTTCCAACAGCATCATTAAACATGAGGCTGATGTGAAATATTTATAATGAAGGTGAATCATAGCCCACAGAGGAGGAATCTAGGGCTGTATCTTCTACTAGCATCAAGCACAAAAATGCAAATACACTGAACAAATACTGCATTAACTTTCAAATCACACGTTCTATGTCTCACAAAGTAAGACACAATTTAGTCCTGATACAGGTGACAGATGGTAGAAAGAGACTACCAGTTTGGAACAAAGCGTAAAGAACAGATCTTGAAGGAAACCTACCCAATGACCCAAGGTGTTGGAATCCAGGACTGCAAGTGACATGCTAGGCCAAGGAGTCCCCCTTCCCCTTTCATAGTAAAGGGCGTCATAGAATTCCTTTCTCAAATTTACCAGTTCCATGTTAAAATTACTTTGGTCATTTGTGCCAGTCACTCTCACCCTGCCTATTTTGGGGATTAAAAATCTCCTACTCTGCAGGCCATTTTTTTCATACTCATTCATTCCTAGGCCAGCACTGACCTGTAACATAAACTGCTCTTAGCAGCTTCCAGCTTTTGCCCTCCATATTTTATAAAAAATACTATCTTCTCCAGGTTTTTGTTCTGTAGAGCTAAACAAGGCAAGGGGTATGGTCTCATTTTTAAGGTCAAGCTCTCTACACATCTCCTCCAAACTCAATTAATCCTTAAACATCGGAAGCCACAACTGTATTTTTGTTCCATGCCTTACAAATCATACAATATTTTATGAATCTCTACTGGTGAGTCTTCGTCTTACGCGTCTAGAGCCATTTCAACCATTTCCACTGTCATATCATGCTGACAGTTCTTAACCATTAACACCTCTTATTTCCAGCGCATGAGCTTACAGGAGAAATCTTGTTATTAGTGCCAGGTTGGTAGCAGAGCAAGGCAGAGAATTTACAGGTGCTGACTGCCTCCTGAGTATTGCATCTGGCTGACTCATTTCACTTCCTAAGCCATTCAACAAGCTGAATTACTATCATGTCCACACACTACCCAAGTCTTTAAAGTTTTCTTTAAGAATAGTCCAGTTTTCACTGCCCCAGTGAAGTATAACTCTCTCAGAAGCTTCTTCATGAGAAGATAATTAATACTGCTATGGTAAATGATTCATAAACCTTCCATAAATAAACAAGACCAGTGGCTTCCACCTTCATAAGTAGATCTAAGAAGTCCACGTGTCCAAGAGTAGAAATCTATATAAAACACTGACCTGTTTACCATCATCTACATTTGAAAACCCACGCTGTTGTAGAAGATGGACCACTGACTTGCACATTTCTTATATTAACAAATAACATAAATCATGTTACCTTGTAAGGAAGAAAATGCATAAAGCCACCCACATACCTAATAGCACATTAAAAAAAAATGAAACATAGGAAGTTAAATAACCAGTAAGTGCCCTAGAAGCTCCAAGAGATGCTTAAGACAAATTCTGTCCTCAAAAAATGCTTAAGAACTGCAATTAGACCTTAGTACCAAGTCAAAAATTGTTGTCCTCAACTTTTAAAAGTGTCTACAGCCAAGCATGAGGTTATTGGTAAGTATACATTCAGCTGCTTTGTTGAATAAAGTGTAAGTTTGAATAAAGTAAGAATTCTTTTTTTTTACGGTAGTTGTAGTTTAAGAATTTAACATGGAGACTGGACTGAAAATCTGACAACTACTAAAAGCATAGTATATGACTCACTTTTTACCAAGGAAATTTCTTTTTAAAAATTCATGCACTTGATCAGCTGCAAAGTCGAAGTGTTATTTAGCACAGAAGCTGGTATTGAACAGACCTCTCCTTTGGCATGTCTCTTTATATCAGATTCTGGACCTTTTTGCGTGTATCTTTTTAACTGCTATTCATTTGCTTGTATTAGTACCTCTGGTTCTTCTGCTCCCAGATCCATTTCTAGATCTCATCTCTCTTTCTCTCTCTACTAATATCGCTCTCTTTTTCCTCTCATGCTTGAAGTGAACCACGTTCACTGAAGCTGATGTAAAGACACCAGTCGGCTTCAGTTAGTACTGAATCACCCATCAGAAACTTGGCATTTGATAGGGAACAGAATCACAGAATGGTTGAGTTTGGAAGCCACCTCTAGAGGCTGTTTAGTCTGCTCCTGCTCTGCTCAAAGCAACTACGTTCAGGGCAGTGTCCAGCTGGGTTTTGAACATCTCCAAAAATGAAGACTCAGCAACCTGCCTGGGTAACCTGTGCCAGGGTTTGATCACCCTCACAATAAAAAATTTTCTTCTTCTCTAACAGAGGTTTGTGCTTCTATTTGTGTTCACTGTCCCCTGTCCTATCATTTGGCACCACTGAGAAGAGCCTGTCTCTGTCTTCTTTATGTCCTTACATTAGGTATTTATATGCATCAATAAGATCCCATTGAGTCTTCTCTTCTCTAAACTAGGCAATCCCAGCTCTTCATCACATCAGATCCTCTAATCCCATAATCATCCATGCGGCCCTTTGCTGAGAAAACTGCCGCATCTGTTGGCTACTAATCACTGTCTGCTTGATATTAAAATTAGTATAAAATAATTTGATTTATAATCAAACCTAATATTAAAGCAGTACCTTGTATAAGTGGGTCTAAAAGCAACATGAGGGAGCAATAACAGGGCTTTTGTTTCCAATCACTTACTCATTAAGCTATCCTAGACTGGCTCAGACTGTGCTAATTTGGAAACTGAGAAATTCTACAAGTTGTCAGCTGGCCCCGTCATTAAAAACTAACAATTATAAACACACACAGCCTCAGGATTTTAAGCAGCGGTCTTGTCTACAGTAACAAACTCCTTATCTGTTTGGCACAACAGTGGTCCTGAAGAGCTTATACGCACTGAAACAAAATGTACTATAAGAGAAGTAAGTGGTGCATTAAACCAGAGTCCAATTCCTTTCTTCCTGGCACTGATAAAAGTTCTGCTGGGCATTACTGTTTCCCACGCATCTCTGCAATACCCCACACACTAATGGACAGTGAAGATCTACAGTCTACAATAGCAAATTACTGCTGCTTAGCCTCCAACCCTATAAAAATCCATTCTAGGAATCTGCTCCCAGTCTTCAGGCCGTGCTTAGTGTGGCTCATTGACACGAGACACTGGCATGTTTACACCACTCCAAATAAGAAACTTGCTACTTGGTTCATAGAAGTACTGTTGGAATCCACCTAATATTAGTTGGAGAACCTGGATAAGCTTATTAATGTAAGAACAGCTCATGCAGGACTTTTTCGGCATAAGCAGAGATATGATGTCTTGCTTACATACTCTTGCAAACCTCAGACTATCAATGCTTAGCTAAAAGCCTGTGAAGTAGATGCTTATGTAGTGGACAGAGAAAAAAGACAGGGTTTAGTGATTAACTGAGTAACCACAGTGTGAGCTGAGCACTGCATTCTATAAAGTCACTCACAACAGAGAGCAAAGAAGAGCTGGCTGGAAAAATATTGATAAAAAAGGTCTAAATTTTCTGACTTATCGCCACTAGTACTGTTTCACAAAGTGGCACAATTTCAACAAACTTCTGGCTTGCACTTTTCCCTCAGCATCCAATCAGGCCTTTAGGATGCAGAGCATGGCAGGGAAGTATAAAAACCTTGGAGGTGCTATTTGATATGGGTGTTTTTAAGGGTGTCATTGCTGATGATATCTGTCAGGCAGACAGCTAAGGAACCAGAAAAGCATTTTGTTCCAAAAGTGCCATTCTCCCATCTTTCCAAAAGGAATCAGTACGTGTTTAAGCCAATCCTTCCACCCAGTTTTGGGCAGTTTATGTTTGGCTTGCTTTCTCCTGAATCAGCACTAAAAAAAAAATATTTCTGGAAAATGGAACAACTCTTGCAGAAGTAAGAGGAGTGTACTTAGTAACTAGCTGCACTGCAAGCGCAGTTAATGCAATCAATACATCATTTCAAAGCAGAATACAGATTGTTGGGATTCTGCATAGGTAAGTATGCAGCAAAGGAGGTGAAATAGGTATAGCTAGGTCTCCATCTCGGTATCTTTTTTAAAAAAAAAAAAAATTGAGGAAACTCTAGCATCCTTGCTCATGATTCTGAGTTTGTTTTACTTCTCCACAATTTCTCCTTATCTCTAGATACTCTCCAAACAGATATTTTTCAAAATCTACTCTTTACCCTATTGCTCATTCCCAAAATTTCAACAGGACATTGCTTTATACCGGCTGGATAACAGCAGCCTCTAATTACCGGCCCCTTATCCTCAAGCAAGGCATGATATCCCAAATCCTCCTGATTCCGTGAAGCAACTACAATCTTTTCTCTCTAAGGACTCCTTCCTGAAGAATTATGTTATCGAACTATTGGATAACAAAAGTCCAACTCTATTCCTTTTCTATCTCAGTTAATCTTAAAAAAAGTTAAGTAGCTTCCCATCTCAGCTGGAAATGAATGAAGTACTTCAGATTGCTACAGTTATTTATATGGACATACAGTTATACACACGTTCCTGCCCATGGATGGTATTACATTGAAGACAGCAGTACTGATTAACTTCTGTTTTATTTTGGGTGCCACAGATGGAAAATTCGTCTGGGGCTTATGCTTGTGTTTGAATTGTTGTTGGATCTTAACTCTTCCGGAACAGCAGATTGTATTACTGACCTCAATATTAATTAGGAGTCCTGTGCATTGATAGACTAGGAAAGGCAAATAAGCTTTCCAACTCCTTATGTTTCACTAGAGGGTGAAGGCAGCCAGAATATAAAGGACATCCAGTAGGCAGTTAATTTCAGTCTTAATGGCAATTTAATGTCATGTCTGTTCCTACCTATACCAAAACAAAATTATATTTTTAATACAATAAGAGCTATGATAACTACAATTAAAAGTGTAGCTACAGCAGCATAAAATATTTTTAGGGATTCATTTTATGTCCGTTATAGCTACCTTTTTTAATATCTCAATGAAATAAAATTTCCCCCATGTGTTTTGTTATTTCCCCAGTTCTAAAAATCTTTATGAATTAGATTGATTAGCTAATCAATACTCATTGGATTCCTATTAGGAATAAAAGCCTTATATCCATAAGAGAAAAACAGTTGGAGTGACTTATATCCTAGTAAATAAAAAAAAATTAATGTCTTTGTGTTTAAGTAAAAATTAGACGTCTTGCTGCCAGCCTCGTGCTCAGACTGCTAGGCTGTACATGACTAGGTATTTCTATGGAACAAGTTTCATCAGGGCAACACCATTTTTCTTTATCTTTCTACATGCCTCTTACTGACCAATTTCATTTTGGATTGCTAGAACTTCATCTAATTGCTACATTTAACTACTTTTCTTTCATTCTTTTGATGACTTATATTTGTTAGTTCTCCAGCATACAAACTATCTGAATTGTTTGGAAAGATGAATTGTTATCAGTACTGATCCTCTAGGAAACAAAAAAAAAGGAGAAAGAAAGAAAAAGCCTACATTAAGTATCTGTTTGGTAAGTAATTTTCAACTTTTTTTCCTAGTTATAAGGAGTCTATAGTTCTAAATCTACTTAACTTCATATTATTTCCTCCTTGCAAAGTAGCACTAGAAATACCTAGACAGACACACAAAAAAGAATAGGATGTGTAAAGGTTTAGACTATAAAATACGTTCCAAACCTAAACAATACGTTAATAATAATTAAAAAAACCTTACTTACTATAAATGATAAAACTGGTTTCTACAGAATTTTAAAAAATGTTCTGTATAAATTATTTGTGTGAAAACAGCAGCATTTCCAAATGTAAGGCTTAGAGCCCTGTTAAAAAATGCTAAAAATTAAACAAAAGAAGCCATTTTTTAAAAGAGATAGGGCTCAGTGGGATTTATTAATGCACATCTTTCAGAGATATTCTTACATGTACAATACAAGCAGTAGCTTAGCATGGACTTCCAAATTATATTTAATTGGACAATTATTCAAAGTGAAAAACCCAACACTGTAAACTAAGGAGGTCTTTAATAAACACCTTGTCTCTTCAAGAAAAAACAGGGAAGTCATTTACTGACCCAAGAGGCACAATTTTGTCTTTGGTAAATTTATTTTAAAGTAATTGTAAACTCCAGGAGTAACAATTTTTTAAAGAGGAACATGGCACTCTCAGGCAGAATAATAAATTGTTCTGTGCCCTGTATGATGGCCTAATCACATTAGAAAGATGGACGCGTAGTTGTCTGAGGCAAATAGAGGATGTATATCTCCTGGTCTAGGAACCCACTTAGACTCGTTTAATGTCATGAAGCTTTATCCTCTCTCCAGATCAGGACTGAATTAGAAGGAAAAGACAAATGATAATTTACACGTGGGCTTTATAGTTCTGCCTTCTTGTCTCTGATTTCCAGTCCAAGTGTAGTTCTCTGTAGTCTCCCAAACATTTTCACTAACCTGCCCTCTACCAGCCAGTATTCCAACACCAGGAAGAAGTTTCATGTAAATAATGTCACCTTTGAAAATTCACGGCCTTCTCATGAAATCCAAACACTATAAAAGCCATTGTGATTACCAGTGAATTAAAACTATAAATCAGTATTTAAAATGTTAATGTTCCTTCACCTCAGTTGAAGAAGAGCTTTGCCAGGAATACTTCTCCGTCTTTCGTCTGGCAGGCTACGCCAGACAGTCTTTGATACAATGGTCTTTGATACTAAGACTTTAAGGCTTGGCCATATAAACATTACGTGTAGGACCATAGTTCTGTGAGTAGTTTGCGTGTCTTCAGTACTGGCACAGAAATGACAGAAAGCCGTGATGAAATAGGTCTAAGAATAATTCCCAAACTCCACAAATGAGAGTAATGCTTTTTGCATGAGTCATTTTGCCAGGAAATTTCCAACTCCAAATCGTTTTCTCCTTGTCAAGGTCATCCTGGGCATTGGGACAGCAATGCTCAATAAGCACGCCTCAGTGAATTTCCCCTATTTTTAACTAAAAGGCTGGGACTCCTGCAGCACAGATTATGATAAAAGATTTATTTGTGGGGAGTGGAAGATGGTGTCTTTAGTGAAGTTAATAAGTTGTTTTCATTTTAGATGCTTTCATTACAAACACTGATAAATCTTAAGGCTAAAAGAGTATGTAAGAGTAATGAGTTGGAGGGCTTCTCAGCTCTTTGGTGATTATCTCTTTCTTTTAGTACATTACCATGGGACATCTGGCTTCCAAACTTGTGCCTCTCCTCAATAGATCTGAGGACCAGCCTACCAATTATACATTCTCATAGGTTGTAATAAATCAACAGCAGCTAAACTCTGACAAGGTGATGGCTGTTGACAGATAAAAATGATACACATTGTCGTGCTGTTCTCCAAAAACAAACACACGCTTTTATCAGATTTTTTTTTCTTTTAATCAAAAAATTGCCTCTTCCGACATAGAGTCACCTAATTTCACAGAGGACTTTCGCTACACAAGGTTCCCCTATCTAAACCTGAGCTGCATGTAAATCTGGGTTCTCAAACAGGCTCTGAATTCACCTCCCACTGCAGTTGAGGAAAAAACTGCTACTTTGATCCTGGGTCAGCCCAGGCCCAAAGGTCATTAACCTTTTTAGTCTGATAAGCCCTTTCTGTGCCTAATAGAAGACTTAGCTGAAAAAAAAAAAAAATAGAAGGATGTAGAAGATTTGGATTTATTAATGAGTGAAGCAGAGGCTGGATAATACATTTTCTTCAATAAGGGTTAGATATAGTAAGGATTTATCCAGCAAGTAGACCCACGTGGCTAGTCCTGACCAGTTCTCAACCCCTGGATCTCAGAGAAATCAGCTGGCAGTGGTGGGCTCTTGTCTAACTCCAGTCCAATACCAGTTAGGTGTCTAATAGAAGCTAATTTTCTAAACAGCGCCAAAGTTAATTAATGTCAAAGTAGTACATATATAGACACTGTAAGTCCTCCTCTCAAAGTGTCTCAAGCTCTGCAGTGATGACAGGAGACCTCAGGTAGCTCGCTTCCACAAACACAGTGGGAAGAATTCCACTGCTGTTTGTAAAACTCATCACCTTCTTTGTAAATCTAGAAGAAAGCTGCTGTACTCTTACAACCTGAAAATGTTATTAGGTAACATCATAAAATGTGATTTAAGTGGAAGACATTTCATGATAGGCCTTTTTCAACACTTGTCAGCTACGTGAATTATCACAAAGTTTTGGTCACCCCAAAAAAATATGGGAAGCAAAGGGCTAAACTAATCCTGCTGGAATTTCTGTTAGCAATTCTCATTCGAGGAATAGTTTTTTATCCCAAAGCTTCTTAGCACATGGTGGTGATTTATCCACTGTCTTATCCTCCCTTGAAGAGAACAGGACTATTTTCTCACCAAATGATGTGAAATACCAATCTCCAGAAAAGTCAAAGTCTGAGAGACCATCAAATTCTGTCGGTCCCCTTGTTAATAAGAAGAATGCAGCATAATCTGGCTCACCAAAAGTATTTTAATTCCTTCAGGATTTTTTGCACATCATGGAAAAAGGCATCTCTCTGATGTCTCTACAGAGTTTTGAATAAAATATAGTCTTTTCTAGTGAACCGACTAGACAGAAAGCTAGCACATCATCTTCCAGCTCAGTTTTGTTCTTCATCAACATTATCTAGTAGAAAGAGCTCATCAGACATACGTTTTGAACCCTGTCTTGTTGATTTAATATTTTCCTTTCCCATTCTATTCTCACTATTCTCACTATTCTCACTATAAACGGTCAAACCACACCGTTTTGACCCTAGAGCTGGAAAGTCCCACAGAAATAAAATAGGGATATGCAAACTTAAGGCATCTGTTCCCTTTCTGCTAAGGGAACATGATCCCCTTAACATACAGGCTTCCCATTTTCATGCATAACATTGAAGAAACCACTAATTGAGGACAAATCAGACAGAAAATTAGTCTGATTTATTATAAATGCCATTCACCTTTATTTGACCAGTGACAGAATCAGGCACTGAAATTTCAAAGCTTGACCTTTGGCACAACTTTTTTGTCTTCTCTCATACTAGGGAAAACACAGGAGTTGTATGATCTCTATCTGTTACGTAAACCTGTTTGCCCAATTTCTTTATATTTAAAAAACGATCTAGATAAAAAAAACCCTATCTATATATAAATAACTATATGATCTAATATAAGTATGAGTTTTGTTTATAAATCTTTGCTAGTAAATATTCTTGTAATTAATGATTCCACAAACTTATTTATTGCAGATTTTGGCTACAAAAACACATGCAGTAGTATGAATAATATTAGAATAACAATGTAAGGTTTTCAAACAAGTCTAAGGAAATTATACATCCAACTCACATTGTAATTCAATAAGAATTAGGTAACTAATTCCCTCAGGTATTATCAGTTTCAAAAAAAAGTAAACTGAAAAACAGATTACAGGTGAATTCAGCTAGATGGGGTACAAGAGGTCCCTGTGGGGAACTTTACTATCAGTAAGTATTCAGGCTTCTTCCACAGAATTTTGGTACAGAGTTTGGTACTCCTGATATGAAAACTACAGCAGAATATGAAACAAAACTGAATGGCTCATTCAGTTACTGCCGGTAAATTGGAGAACCCCAGAAGGGAGAAGTTCGCTTGAGAAGTGTTAAATTGACATTAAAATTCAAGATTATTATTCTGTCCACAGAAAGATACACTAGAAGATAAAAAATCCTGGAATAGCATAGTTTCCTTAAATTAAGCTAAAACTGCTTACGGCACCAGAATGCAGAAATGAATGACTTCTCCTGGGATGCTGGGTTTAGGTTCCAGTAACAGCAACAAACTGGTATATCCACTTTGTAACATTCAAAATTGGCTCACTGTTTGCTACTACCATCTTCTCAAGGAAAACATAATCTTTGGGTAAGAAATGTGTTCTGTTAATGCCTAAGTGGCCTTCTAATTCGGGACCACATTTACTCACAGTCATTACTATTGCTAGTTATTTTTCTGCTTCCATGATTTTAGTCACTAAAATCTTTATGGGTTTTATTTTGCTAAGCTAAGCAAATCAGATCCCATTATTTCTTCCACTAAGAAAGGTTTTCCATTCTCTTGATCAAAATTAGGTTCCTCTTTGCATCTCTACTTTCTGTTTTAAACATAAAAGACCAGAATTATACACCTGGGACTCGTAACATTACACTCACACTTTCTTATTATCAATAGAAATATATATTCTGAAACATCTGAAGAACACATTTGTCTTTTACATGGCCATTTCACAGGGGTGCACCTTGTGAAATACTTGTCCATTTCTTTTTCCTTTGGCACTGCCAATTAATGAACACACAGGAAAGATTTTGAATACTTCATACAAGTTTAATCCCATTTTCAGTTCTCCAGTCCTGCAGATAGTCCACTTCTTCCTAAATGACTTACCAGTATTTCTGCATGTAAATTATGCTTCCTAAACATGCGGCCTCTGCAGATTTTATTCTGGTTTCACACACAGACTTTTTGTGCCTGTCAAATATGTTCCAGTGTCCAAGCAACTCTCCTCGTCCTTCAGCCTAGAACAGTTACTGCTACCCAAGAACGTGTACTGAATGAAAGGAAGATTCAATACCACCCTCCAGGATAAGACCTGATCACAAATGACGTCCTCCTCTTTGGTAGCTCACATAAATGCATTCAATATCATAAGCACAACCGAATAGGTATTGGAATATCCACACAATACGTTTCAATCTCATGTGGTGAGCCTGGCAATGATCAGCCATGGATTGTTCATTTGGCTCTACTCAGTAGCACACAATATTAAAATCTCATGAATACACATGGACATTACTAACACCTAGGCACTATTTTTAAGAATGGAGTGTAAATCCCACTATCTTGACTGTCTTCCTACTGGGGAAAACACTACATTCCCCAGGAGTCACTACTTTTCTTGTGTTCCTCGTGACTTATTGGTGCTGCTCATTTCTTGTTCTAGACCACCCTTTGTATTAAGACCTTATATAAGCAGTATATAACAGTGACTAATTCATTGGTAATTAATTAACATCACAGAAAGGGTGCCACTATACTAAGCATTCCATGCCTTGGTCTGAAGAATACTTTGAACACTCTAGTAATGTTATCTTCTAGTTGCAAAGGGAAAAAAGTAAATATATCAATGACAGTCACTGTGAGTTCTTTGCCATTATCTTTACACAGTTTTTCTATAGATTCTCTAAAAAACATCTAAGAAAAAATCTTCTCCATAATATCCTCATAAAACCCTACGCAATACATGACACATTCAGCAGTATTTCCAGCCCATGGATTAAAAGAAATATCACCTCAAGGATTGTAACAGCTGTAAATGGTAAATGTGAAGAATGCAAGTGTAGGGTAAAACTTTCACAACTATCTAAGGAATCCCTAGGTTCACCTGAAGAATAATTTACACACTACAGACAAAGTGAGCCCTTAGCACCAAGAGGATACACTTGTCTGGAGCTAGCTTGGACATCCATGCACAGAAACCATACAGAAGTAGAAAGACAGCTACTGTAATAACTTCAATTCAGGATCATATACATGGACCTGGACCCTTGACCAAGAAAACTCCGCTGTTTGATTATAGACACATAAACAGGACTAGCACAAACCTGCAGGACTCAGATGTTGAACTGCTTACTTGATATAATAAGTGAATGACACAAATCATGGCTATATTAAAAAAAATAATCAACAGAACACAGAGGAAAGGGAAAGTAGGTGGGATCTGAGAGGAGACAAAACAAGTTTATGACACCAGTTATGAGGAAAAGCCATTATTCCCTGGTAAGGGAAGGAAGAAGGAAAAGGTAAGAATCTCAAGGATTAGGAATGGATTGAAGAATAGGAAGAAATGAAGTTAGTAAGCTAAAACTGGAAATGGAAGGAGCAGACAAAACCTCAAAGATCAAAGACAATGATAGATCTAGATTTTCACATTCTCCGTTGTCCAAAGAGATTCACAAGACTGAAGAGATTGCACTACAGTTTTAGGACAGTGATGAACTAACTCCTTGAGCTGGAATATAGTAGGATTCTAAAGAAACTAAAGCAACAAAACAGGCTTGATTAAAAAAAAACGGGGGAAAAAATACAGACAATTAGCTATTAAGGCTAATGCATCTGGCTCTTCCACGAACTTGATCAACTCTGCTCTGTTCACCGATCACTTGCATGAGCTTCCTTGGCAATTTACTTAACCTCACCTCTTCATCACATCCATTTTCCATTTTCAAAATGGAAGCAACATTTTCTTCTCTTTCTCTTCTTTTTAGGGCAAAAGCTCATCAGAGCAAGACTCTGTCCCTAATTATGTGTGTGTACAGCTCCAAAACAATGGGGTACTCATCTCAGAAGCAAGTAACAAAGTAACTTGTCAAACCAAAGAAATATTGTGGTAAAAATATTTCCTTAGGGACAGTAGCTATTTAGATGGCATGCAATATATGACCGAGTCAGTGGCATAATTATGGTGGTCGAAAGTAAGTAGCAACACATTCTCTGTCAAGCATAACGTGTTAAAAAGTCATGTTCAAGAGAGGAAAGTCAATGAGAAGAGTCATCCCTTGCCTTGTCTACTATATTATCAAAGGTTATGTTACACACAGTATGAAGTACAGTAGGAATTCCTTCGATCTACAGTCAAATGGAACAACTCACTCCTGCTGCGAGCTCCAAGGTCTCCTCTGTAGGTGTCACTCTAGCTGCTGACGGCCATGGATAATAACAAGTTAGGGTACAGACTAACCAGGAAATGATACCACCTGCTACCCAACATAAATTACCAAGCCTTCTGGGTATAATTACTCTTGTCAACATGTCACATGGTTATTACATTCACTCTTATGCAGAAACGCAGACCAGCAGCAGACTCTGCAGAAAGAATTGGTTTTGTGGCATTTCTATATATCCACTGGAACAAACAATGGATTTGTTCCTGAGATGGAACAGAAATGGGAAAAATCCTGTAATACACACAGCAGAATTTGTCCCTTTGCTAGCAGACTTAGAACTTGCTCCACTGATGAGAGAGGGAAAACAGTGAAACAAAGGGTATCCTCCAGCAGATTTCTTTCCTAGCTCCCTCTAAGCATGGGTGTCTTCTCATTTCCAAAGATCAGGGGCTCCCAACGGCAATTCCCTGGTGACAGTAACATGCACGTTATTACATGACAGTCTTCCATCACATGAAAAGTCAGTAGACTTTTGCTGTCTGTAGCTGAAGTGACTTTCACAGCAGTTTTAGACACCTGTTTGTGAAACAAGCAGTTGTATCAGAAGAGCTGAAGCATGAAAGTTCAGTGTTATTGCTGAAACAGCTCAGGTGTCTCTGAACTACCCCATGTTTTCTCTAGACTAATGCTACACTTCTTGAGCAAGATTGCATTCTATGTTGTCAGCAATTCACTCACTGCCATTCTATTGTAAGTGCTTTAAAACACACACTGACCTTTAAGGCACTCAGAAAGGCTCAAACAGTGAAGAAACTGAGCAAGCCTTTTCACATGCTTCCGCTTAACTGCCTATGGCTGGGCAAACTGAACGCTTGGTTACAATGCGCTTCTGGGGGCACTGACTAAGAAACTATCAGATTTTCTCGAAGTCTTGAGACTCGGTGTAAGGCTGACAATGGGTTGCCCTGTTGAGAATAGCTCGACTTCAGTCACTCCCAAGCAGAAGCTGTTTCTAAACCATTTAACAAACAGCCCTGTATCAGCAAGCAGGATGGCCTGTGGTTTTATGCAAACCCATATATAAACAATTGAGACAATTTGCCTTGATTTAACTGTTAATTCACGTTATTTTTGTGCAGAGCAAAATAGAAGGCCTAGAAATGCTATCTGAACAAGAAAAAGGCTATTTACTGGATGATATGAAGAGTAAAATGTGCAGCACCTGCCAAGGGTCTTCCTTGATGATTGCTTATGATTATAAAGGTAAATTATTTGGTTGTGTAAAATAATAATTAGAAAAAGTAAACGTCATTCATCCAGATACAAACCTGGCTGCAAAAATCATCAGCATACAAAGTTAGCAGGCATATCCATTGCTTTACAAACATCAGGCCGGGATAACATTATAAAGTTTGCAATCTGTATTTGTTCTATGTGAATCACAGCTTTGCATAATTTTATCACATTCCTGCCAGGCAAAAGCAAACATTAAAAGAAATATTAGAATCCAGCCAGCTAAATACCCTGTAAGAAATAAAAAACCTGCAACTATCTCTGTTGTAATGACCAATGAATATTATTTTATCTGTGTGATTTGGTAGTTTGTGTGTATTTTTTTCAGTATCACTTTAAAATAATTTCTAATATGTGATTAGTTTACTTTGATTGGTCTAATATTGTTACATTGTATTAAAGCACCAATACAAACACTTGACCTTTTTATATATGACATGATTGATCAGGTGCAGATAAGAAAGAAACTATTACTTCGATAGACCTGACCGTCAGTGAAACATCTGAGATAAAGAGAATTCAAATGCTGCATCACTTGTGCTCAGCAGCACGAAATGTTACAGGAAAAAAAATAGAAAAAAACACTGAAAATTTCAGTTACGATTAAGAGCATTTTCCAGTAAGATTCTTCCTCTTAGTTTCCCCTGCTGGAAACATTCCTCATCTCTAAACTGTGCTGCAAAAGCAAATATATGCTACAAAAGCCACACACTATTTCACTAGACCTGCAGAGAAGTGTTTTCTACACCTTTACATCTCTTCTACAATACACGACAGCTCTTTGCTGGAAAACATTAGGACTTGCAGCTCTTGAAAGGGATCTCTCCTCCGTCCTCTAGCCTGTCAGTGAGCGTTAAGTCCAGGTGAGCAAATTCTGCCCCAGCCTTTGGCACTCGCCTAGGTCAGCGCGGACTCCACTCTGGTCTCCCCCAGTTCCTGGTGCAGTGACTACACAGACCAGTGGTGGAGTAGGAGTGACTTCAGGCCTTCTTACTACGTGACACATGCAGTGCTCGAGAAACTGCCGTGACTTGGCACCATGTCTTTGAATCTGGGACAATGAAAAGTTGGCATAAACTGATGCTTCTCCTCTAGATCTCCATATCATGCCTGGTGTGCTACAGTTCTCCAGGGAAATCTTTCCTCACACATGACAAGACACACGCTGCCGTTCCCTCGCTTACATTCCTCCCATCCTAACATGGTGCACCCCGCTGCTTCCAGGTGCTCTACCCCTGCTCCTGTCTGCCTTCTGCTACTTGGGATACCCCAGCAGAGTCCACAGAGCCCAGACTCTGTGGGGATCCATGGTTAAAGGAGACTCCCAACAAGAACCCACTGTAGAGGAGCGTTGCCGCTTCTTCCCTGTCCTACAGTCAGTAAGGCTCATCTCCCCTCATCTCATCACCCAAAGGACAGCATAAGATCAGAAATTAGAGATGCAATCACGTGGTTTACTCAGTTCCACAGGTTTCTTTTGCCTCTAGCTGTCTTCCACATACTGAAAAATCCCAAACTCCCACTCAAGCCTCTGTAATATCCATGAGAGAGAAACTGGTCATAAAGATGGGAACAGGGAGCTTAGACATATTCTCTCCTTTGCTCTAAATGTACAGGAATTTAAGCCTGCCCCTAGTGAAAAAAAACCACATTCATCCGAGGAAATTTCTACTCAAACCTCCCCCAACTTTATCCCTGCTATATTCTCCTTCAAAATGAAAAAAAAAAAGGGTGAAAGAGAACTATAAAGAGACAACAATTTGGCAAAATTAGTTTGCTACTGTAAAGAATTTTTCTCTGAACTATTTATCTTAAAGCAAGTCAGCGCAGGCATCAAAGGCAGCTGTGGCACCGGCAGAGTGCACACTCTGCACACTGTCACTTACTGTGATTGAAGGGACAGTATGTTTTCAAACAACTACACTTGTGTGAAGTGTCATGAGATCTGACTGCTTAATCCTGATTAAAAAAAAAAAAAAGAAGAAAAAGGGCTGTTCCACTCAGAGGTGAGACTATACTGATGACATTGTCCAGGAGTAATTTGATAGAGACAGTGGATAATCACAGCAGTCAGGAGTGACTAGATTAGTGACAGGGTGCATCTCAGAGTCATCACCACAGTGAATGTACAGTACGCGAAACAGCCACCAGGCACGGATGAACACCAAGGAGAGATGGTTTAGAAGTTGCATACAGCAACAAGCGAGACTAGGCAGGAAAATTTGTACTTTGCACACTGCCCTTTCTCACACAATGTCTCAAAAATTCGAGGTTCAGCACTGTCAGAGGAGCATGAATCAAAAAGGAAATGGAGTTCTACAAAGCAGCTGTAAAAATTGTCCTTCAGGAGAGTCATACTAAATTCCAGGGGAAAAAAGCAAACTCAAAAGAAAGAAGCATGAAGTTATGGAAGCTTGTTGTCTAGGAAATCAGATGTGATAAAGGGAAAAAATTAGTATATATGCAGCAAGGAATAATTTAGGGTTGGCAGGGGGTTGAATGAAAATATTAGATGACCTATTTTTCTGCTTATTATTTACATCTAAGGCTTTTACTATTTTTAGTATTTAGGGCCAAAGTACTGATCACTGCACAAAGTCACCTAAAAGTAACATCAGACTCTTAGTAACACCGGGAAAATAGTGCTCTGTCTATGTGTGATAAGAAAGGCATTTAAATTTGTTCATTTACAAAAGTTCATCTGTTTGGGACCTAACCAGGAAACGTACTGCATCTTGATAATTCATCACATTAAGGAGAGTGTGACTCCAGCAGACTTTGTTCTATTCCGCTCCATGTTATCTCCCTGCATATTCCCAGGGCTATGCTATAAAAGACTGCAAGGTGACAGAATACGTTCATACAGTCTCTAAGTGCCGCTTCGAAGGATGCATTGTAGTCTGTCACCCTGAGGCACTAAAGTGTTTAATAATGTTGCTGTGTGTCATTAGTTAGTATTTGCTAAGTGGATTTATAGGAAAGTAGTCTGAATTACAAATTGAGAATTTAACTTAATATTAGTGAAGAGAAAACATTAAGAGATTGAGGTTTCTTTCACAAGTGTCTATACAGGTGGGTACAGTTTCAAAGTCTAACAGAATGCCTCATCCTTGCGATCAAGCCTGGCAATTCCTAAAATTATCTAGCCCTGCCTCTGCCCAATCCAAATCAGCAAGACTGGAAGAGTATCTTGTCTCCTGGTGTTTTCTTTCTACTCTTACCTGTCACCATGTACAAATGGACAAAAGAAAGCTAAGCTAATTTTTCTTAATCATTCAGTTTACAAGGCTTCATGTAATCAAGATATCACACATCATAACTATTCAGTTAACTAGCATTTTTATTAAGTATCTATTAACTTATATCAATGCCATGTTCTCTAATGGTCACAGCAATTTCCTTGCTTCCAGCTATTATCAGTCACACATTCCTCTGCGTGCACACGAGTGTGTTAGAGAGATAGTCAGAGAGAGAAAGAGATGGGGAAACAGAGTGGAGGAAGAAGGCTGGAAAGTGGGGGTCACTGAATAAAAGTGGAAATGGAGCTGCAGTTACAGTCACAGCTCACAGTGACACCTAGAGTCAATCCTGCCTAATACTTTCCCATTGCAAATCCTTGTTGTCTGGCTCTCTCTTCCTCCACTGTTCTCTAAAAAATTTGTTTGTAGCTGCAACTGATGTTTCCATGCTCCAGCTCTACTTCTGGCTTAATTTAAGAAAAAAACCAAAACACACAAAACCAAAGACATCCTACTTCAGCAAAAATGTCACAGCTGTTTTCAATAAGGGTAGAAAAATCTGGAGAGATTGCCAGCACAAATGACTTTCTTTTAAGATAAAATTGAACATTTTGAAGATTTGGAGAAGAAACATGGGATTTAAGTATAGAGATAATGCTGAAGCAGACGGACATTTATTAATTTCCTCATGTGGAAAGCCATATGTGAAGTTTCTTAAATGTGCCATCTGCACATGCTAACTAAGAGTCCTTGAAGGGCCCAGCTGCTCAAGTCTGAAGGCCTCCATGTGCCCTGTGTGAGCTCAGGCACTCACAGACTGAGCTCTGGACAACACACAGTGGGTGAAGTGCACCTCTCCGAGCCCTGAGGACACTCCACGCCGTCACCTCTGCCCTTCTTCTCCTCACCGCTTCTGATGATTCCTACCAGAGATACCTATGAAAGTGGGTTATGTGAATAATCTTGATTCAGCTATTTGCCATCTTTGAAGTTCAGCTTGCAAACTAACCATTCTTTAAATATTTGTGCATAGAAATACACTGTGCCAAATCCTTGTGTGGCAGCAAGAAGCCCAGAAATAAAGCTGTTGGGAATATTCTTGGAAATTAAAAACAGTGATGTTCAAGTTATTATTCAGTAAAAAAATACAATCAAACATGAGTGACAGTAAGTAATTTAATCAACTCTTCTGACCACTGAGACATTATTCAGGCCTTAGTGTCTAAGAAAGACGGTGTCTTTTGTCCCTTTGACTTTGAATGCCTGATTAAGTGAAAGAAATTAATCTAATTAAGACATCCAGAGGATCATATTCTGCTTTTTGTGATTTATTGCAGAATTTTAAAAGTTAACTTTGTTTTACTGTGACTTTTCCATATTAAAATTCAGGGCCATCTGCACAGACTTTATCTATGCATATTTCAAACTCCAGAAGAGCTCAAGTTTGAATTAGTGCTGATGTGTGGACATTGTTCATCATTAACACACTGTACGTGTGCCCAGAAGAAAGGTCAAGGGATCCTGAAATATAAAAAACTCCAAATCGACACCTGCTACAGAATAATGATATTGTACCAAACCAGGTTTAAATACCTGTTTGTGAAATGAGTAGCTGATAGAAAGGGGGGGAGCATGAGGGGGTAAGTTTATATAATGCACTTTCCACTTATCGTTGGTTAGATTTTTGAAAGCTATACCAAGCAGCACAGCTATAACTTGAAAAGGACCAAGTGTTGGGTATAAACTTGAATAAACAAATAAATATCCAGCATCTGTTATGGTAGAACACCCCAGTTTTGCATGATTAGTTTGAACAGGGAGTGAAAGAGAAGGGTCTATAAATCTGAGCAGAAAATAAGAATTTTCAAAATAAACATGTTTTCCCTATAAATGAGTGATATTTAAAGTAACTCCCTTTTTTATTTGAATACAATCTTAGGAAGCTCTCTTCTTAAGCTTATTTTCCTAAGAATCTCTTACAAAGTGTCTTGTCTCAGTCCCATAACCTGAAAGTTGGATTTTCTAGATCTATTTGTATTTTATTATGTGTTGTTCCTTTTGATTCAATCAAATGGTATTTAAGGCCTTACTAGTTAGTTGCTGTTAGGAAGAGAAGCTCGGGCTAACAGACATTGCTGAGAACAAACTTGCTTTTTAAAATAAAATTTATAAGGGATGTGTCTCCCTGAATATCACAGATACAACATCAGGTCACATGCTGCTCAGCAGCTCAAGAGCTCCAAAAGAAATCTGCACTTCTGCTTCCTCCAGGCCATACATACAACTCTCCTCCGCTTCTCTACAGGCACATTTTCCTTCCTTTCTATGTCTCAGGCACTGGCATGTACAGCTACAATCGGCACATGCCTCAACTGCATGTGCAGCCTGCTTCAGAGAAAGCAGTCAAAGCATCAGAGGCCAGCTCCACTTATCCAGTCTGTCTTGGGTGGCCAGTTTCAGTGTCTCATACTCCAAAAAAAAAGTCTGTTACTGCTTTTAGTAAAAGTGATGATTAACAGTGTGAAGCATTTATATTTTCTAGCATAACCATCCCTTTTTTTTTTCTCCAAAAAGGGAATTAAATGGTTCCTGTGTGAATGTAAGTGATTTTAAAAGCTACTATTTACATATGAACAGTGCTACCAATAACCAGCCCAAATCAGTTCTGCACTGGAAACACACAGTTTAAAAATTCCTGCACCTTATCTGCCTAGTCAAGTTGAAAGGTATTAAACTAACAATCTCTGATCAGATAAAACAGTGGCAATGCCCTTATTACTTGCACATGACATTGAGGTCCCCAAAGAATGCTGCCATCGGTTGTGACAGAGTCCCAAACAATTTGAGTTTGGTTCAGGGAAAGGAAAAAAATAACAAATGTAAAAATTAATAGAGTTTTTGGGTCCCCATACAAATTCAATTTATATAGCCATTATACACATTTCCCACAGCAATACAGCGTCTCCCTTTCTACAAGCTGCACACTATGTATGTTGACACAAATACTGCATGAACTGAAATGAAGACAGGTCAACATCATCCTTCAAAATGGGACATTTGGTGAAACAGTGGTATACAGCCAATCATTGCAAAGTTTTGGAGTTTTCATTTCTCCTGCCATTTCACTGTTTACAAATCATGCACATTGCAACTCTGACACCGTGGTCCCAGTCTTGATTACAATGTCACCACTGGCAAAAATCTCCTGCTGCTTTCCCTCCCAGCAGACGGGACCAGTAAAGGCAGCAGGAAGGTAGGGCAGAGTTAAGGGTTTCTCTAAACCTCAGCATGACTTGACATTTGCCTCCTGCTCACGTTAGATGAGGCTGTGGCCCTCTACTGCCCAAGAAAGTAAGCATGGAAAAAGGAGGAGAGAAAGCAGGAAAGAACTTGGAGCCCCTGTTATCAGCCAAGCCAATCGCATTTTGCCCAGGGACATATACCTGAAAGATGCTTCTGTTCTTAAAGACGTGTCTTAAAGAAAACTGTCCAAAGTTTGCAGCAATGAACCATAATTTTCCATTCAGATTCGTATCAACTCTATTTTCAATCTTCTTTCAACCACTTCCTACCTTCCATCTCTGGGCACTTCCCTCGACAATCTCAATATATCCAAAAAAATCAAAGGAAGTACCCAGGGACTGGTGTCCGCAGAGATGTGTGTAACCAGCAACATAACGGGTCTTCTTGGACTGGACATTGAGGGTCTGGTCCCTCAATGTCCAGTCCAACAATGTCAAGACAACATTTAGGGTCATGTAGATCCTGCCACCAGAGTTTGAAATATTTGTATGTTGTATTCCATGACAAAGTCCTATCAGACACATTCACAAGGGCTGAATGAGGATCTGAGTACTTGGGAAGATATGACAGATTATGACAATGTACGAAGTAGCATCTTATTTTCACTTCTTGTACTATAATCTCTAGCAAGCACACAAGTAGGGCTCTAAAATTGACTCACTCCCATATAAACTTCATGTTTACAAGTTTCAAATGCTTGGGGTTAGCATTTCTAACCTGGGAAGCTCATTGAAACATTTTTGAAATTTTTGCGCAACAGTGAAATGTCAGGAAAGGTGGAGCACCAAACATTATCTCCCAATATCTGACCCTCTTACAAGGGGGTACAGTTCACCTGGACATGCTTTGATTTTTGACCAATTAAATTGTAAACCTGCAGGAATTCAAAATATGTGCAACTCCAGATGTGGAATTGAGGGAGAACATGCTGTTCAGGTGAACACTCTGACCACAGGTTTACTTCTTTCCCTTTGAAGTAGGCCGTCATCCATTTGGATAGAAAATGAAGTGTGAAATATAAAGGCTTTACAACATGTAATGACTGCAACAATTTAGTTAAAGCTGATTTCCAGAAGCCAAGAGCTGAGTTTCAAATTAAATTTCTTATCAGTGTCCACCATGACTGAGCGTATATTTAGGAAATTATTTATTCTGACATGATACAATTAATTGTAATATGTTCTTTAAGTTCTGCATGGCATTCTAGGCACCAGACAAATAACATATAAAGTTGGAACTCAAACCGTATGGAAGCCTATTATTCATGTGCATTGCTCTGAGTGTTCACTTGGCACGTTACTGATAAGAGAAAATCAAATAGTTTTGATCAAATATTCTGAATTTTCTAAATTTTGGTAACAAATTAATCTATTGCTCTTTAACTAGTTTAAAGAATGGCAGAAAGGGATTTTTAAGTCTGTTTCTCCCAAAATACAATTATATTCTTGTAATGTTTGACCAGTTCTGCTCCTTGGTTGTAGTATATAATGTTCAGTTTTGACGTCCTTGCTAAAGGTCTGTGGTCTTGCTAAGGAAATACTGAATTGTGCGTATGCGTTTTAATATTGCCTTCTGATATTTGCTCAAAGAGAGAGAGAACTTAGAAGGATTTATTTGAAAAAGAAAACCTCTCTAGCTCCACTTATCTAGTATTGCACCTTTTGAAGCTGAAAGATAGAGTTGGAAAGACCCACTTCCACATGAGATACCCATCAGGTAATTGCTCATCCGAGTTGCAAAAGGAGACCAGAATTTCTGTTACAATTGTGTTGTGTCTGGCAGCACCAGCATGAAATGTACCTACTCTCCTGCCGCAGTACAGTAGTGAGAAACTGAGGGAGGACTGGAATCCTTCCACACAAGCAGCAGGTCTCCTAGCTCCGTTAGACTGAATGAAGGCTGATGGCAAGTCTGCTGCAGATCATGACAGGTTAGGGGTAACTGTCAGTTAAATGAGAGCTTCCTCGGCTCAGCTACAGTGTCTGTATTCATCCACTATTACGGATAATCTTGAGAATGATGAGATATAACCTGAAGCTTTTTGGCCATGAACCCTCAATTTGAGTAAAGGCTGAGAACCTCCTCACAGAAAGTGGACAGCTTCCTTGCAGTAACAGCATGCCTGTCTGCCACGTTGCTTTATATTTCCCAAAGGATCCCACAGGACTTCGCTCATGGGAGAGAACTGTGAAAAATGACATTTCTGTTACAGTCAGGCCAATGTAGAAAACTTTGTGGCAGAAAGGAAGACTACTCAATTCAACTGAAATTGCTGAGTACAAGGTATCCATGTCAGAATATTACAAGGACACTGAAGCTCAGTATCTAAAAAACACTTATATAAATTTAAAAATTTAGCACAGTAAAGAAGTTTCTTTCTCTCTCACCACACATCTGAAAATTAATTAGATCAATCATGGCACATTTCTTTACAGAATTCTATGACTTAAGTGCTACAGACATTAGCAACATTTCAATCTCCTGTCTCTGATCCTGAAAACATCATCTGTTAGGTTTTGGCAACGCTATTAGGAAAATCAAGCTGCTTAAAAAAAACAAAGAACATTTCAGGAGACACCAGTGTCGATCTTTCATTTGCTCTCCCTACCTCTCTTCAAAAATTTACATAGAGGCACAAATATGGAAACTGGCATGGTTGGTGGCACTTTCTAAAACCTCATTCAACACTAAAATGCAAGCAGGGAAAGAAGGCTACTGAGCAGTATACTGATAAACTTATCTCCTTCTTTCAGTGAAGACACATGAAGAAGCTACACATTAAACCATTACTGTACTACCAAGGAATATGCATATGGAACTAAAGGGGAGAAGCCCACGATTTTATTAAAAAGTGCAAAGACGGTGGCCTCACCCTATTTAGAGTGCTAGTGGTTCTGAAAAAAAAACAAACGCTCTTTAAATTCAGATTATTTCTTATTTGCATTTGCCATTACTGCTATTTTTCCTACAAGGTCCAATTAAGAAAAATATTTCTTTTCTACAAGGCAAATTTATCAAAAATTCAAATAAACTCTTTGATGCATTTTCTACATAAACTAATCATGAATAAACATAATCCTGTTGCTCTAAGAACAGATGCCATCCTGTAACTCCCTGCCCCCAACAGCTCTGCTCTCCAATCATAGAGGAGAAAGAAATTGTTTGGCCAAGTTTACAGAATGAACCATAAATCAGAGGCATCTTTGCCAAAGCAAACTCATGTTTCTTTTATGAAACAATTGCTCCTAAAAGAATTTATATTCATTTTTTTTAATATGCATTTTTTATAAAATACATAAGGAAAATAGAACATGCTGTTTGGTTTCTCCTTTAGAAATGCTTGGTATTTTTCAGTTCTGGTTGAGAAAGCAAACATTTGCATTTTCACGTGGCTTTCTAAACCTAGTTACATGAACCTAGCTGCAGTATTTTGAGGGATTTGTAGAACATTAAAATTGCTTTGGAATATTTGAATCACTATTATTCACAGAAGTAACATTTTAAACCAGAAAACTTTAGGAATTTTTGTTGATGTCAGATACTGGAAATATGAATTAAGGAAGACCTGTGCATCTTCATACACAGGGAAAGTTTCAAAGCGTGCATGCTTTCTCAGGAGTTAAAAAAAATAATCAAACTCTATGAAGAACATAAAGAGAGCCTGGCTGTTCCAGAAGTACATGTGCAGCAAAGCCATTTTGACCAGTTGGGACACCTCCCTCTCTTTCCAGCAAGTGTTCCAGCTTTCAGAGAAAAATCTGATTGGAACAGGTCTTTGTGAGCTGAAGCTGCTCACAGAAAGGTGTGGGGAGTGCAGCAGGACACAAGTAGCTCTGCTGAGCATGGAGGGTACAACTGTGGCACAGGAAAGGCTCCACGCTTGTCTGCATTGCTCCATCACATCACCCACTTACCCAGCAGGGCACACTGCTCCCCAGGCTGCTTTCAGTAGCAACTCTGGAGAAAACTGTGCACTGTCCTCAGGCTTTAAGTAGAAGAAAAGAACACATATCTGAAGAAGAGGCATATCATCACTGCTGTATGTGACAATCAGTCACTTTGGTGCAGCTTTCTAGCCTTCCAGATGAGCACAAGTACTCAGCAATGCTCTGGCTATACTACTCACATTTAGAACATGTCATTCAGGCTGTCTAAGTCTATAGAAGTCTGAGTGCCTGGTTATATCCACAGCTCCTGAGTGTAATCAGCCCTCAAGGGCCCACAGGAGTACATGGAAGGGTCCAAGCCTATGATACTGTTTCATTTCCTTTGGGGATGCCTTCTTTGTCATAACGCCTCTGCTTTTATTCTTAAAGGACTTCTTGTCATCCTGTCTGATCTGATCTGTGGCGCTAGTTGCTGGGAAGGACACCGAGATGTAGTAAGTGGGACAAGACACTGCCTCTATGTATCCACCACTGCCATGTCATAACAAAAACAGTTTCTGCCCCACACAGTTTTGAAGACAGTTTTTTACTTCCTCAACAGTAAGACATCCAAAGTTCTTCCTCACATCACACCTTGTTTCTGAGACTTACTTTGCTTTCTCCATCTTCACTTTACCTCTGTTCCCTTCTAATTGGTTCCTTTACTTTCCTACTTCATCATGTTCATTGCTCTCTTTCTTCCTTTTGTTTTCCTTTTATCTGCATGTAACCAACAAATCCTAATCCAGAATAAGAAACCCACTGTGATAAGCACTGTGACAACACCATAAAAAGTCATCTCTGTTATGAACTGTACGATGCTTTCCCTTGGTTATCCTTACCTTTCAGATCCTATCCTGCAACACATCATTATAGTTATCCACCACCTCCCACTCATTAGGATTAAAATCTATTCTACAACAAGAAGACAGATATTAAAACCAAGTACCTTGTTGCAGGATGTATCCTTTCTGCAAAGCAAAAAAAAATTACAGCAATGACAACACAACAGCCTAATGCCAGAGATCTAAGATCACTCTATTTTGCCTCGCACTTGGCAGGATTTATTACACATTTCTGCTTAATTGATGCTTTCAGATGAGACAATGGTCACTAGAAATGACAACTTTTGGCTGGAAAAAGATTATATTATTTTTTGATAACATTGCATATAATGTGTGTCATTCAGAGGATGAACAATTTCTTGCATTCAGAATTTCATCTGCTTGCTTGTCGTACAAAGTATATGCATTACCCGATTAAATAACTCATGGTCCCATAAATCGTTAACCATGTGTACAGTACATAATTCAGTGATCTACAAACTGTGTTACAATACACTATTTCAAAGCTTTTCTCACGTTATAAAAAACAAACCTGCAAAGCTTTGTTCGCCATACACTATGCCAGTGACCTTTCTCTCTAGTTTCCATGGCATGTTTGTTCAGTTAACTGCTCAAAACATTTTAATGCTATATTCAACCCCTGCAAAGTCAAACTGACGCATGACAATTCATCAAAATCAGCCAGATAACAGAAAGCACATTCCAATTCCAGAATTATTGTTGTCTGATTCTAAATGACAGGGTGTGAAACAAAAAGAGCACAGAGCTTGATTTTCCAAAGCAAAATTAAGTCCAACAAACAATAAGAGAAAATCCTTTAACCTGAGATCACGGAGAAATTATATGAAATTTAACAGGATGAAAATGTATGCAACAAGACAATTGCATTCCCACACATACAAACTTCGGACAACTAAAAAGGTTTCTAAATGTGCGTATAACTGAGGACTCCCTAAACCAGAAATTATGAAATTGCTTTCTGACAATTAAAGCAAGAATGTGTTTATGCCATTAGGTCTCAATGCAAAGTCTTTCCCCAGGGTCCATCTCAAATCTAAGGATTAACTATGTAGTGATGAAATGTTTCAATTATCTTCATTCATAACACTTATTAGTAATTAAAATGTATAATTCAGAAGAAAAAAAAAACAAGCTGTAAGACAGCTTGCTTTATGTAAAAATCTTTGTTAGCATTGTTAGTCTGCATAAGAATTAGTAAAAAGGCAACCTATAAATAGGTACTGACAAATTAAAACCAAGAAATCCTCCAAGTTGTTCGAAATAAGTGAAATAGAAGTATTGCTATTTAGGAACACCACTGTCATAGCATTTTGCTAACTCAAGTAGGTAAACAGGTTCACAACATGCAACATGTCTCCTTCTATCTTCCCTTCCCCAAAAGGGACCAGATTGGCATCTCAGTGAGCCATCATGTGAAGGCGACACTGTTCTGCAGTTCTCATCAGCATCTTATGAAGCTTTTGACTCCTAGAGCCACAAGTCTCCCAATCTGACTCCTGTCTCCTGATGACAGTGGAGAATGAAAAATCACACTCACAGTAGAAGAAGTGGTCCCAAAGTAGCAAACGTGTCCACGGAAAGGCCTACAGTTCTTGGCAGACATTTTGAACTGTATTCTGTCTTTAAGGAGGAATAGGTCAGTGGTGGGTAATGCGGTAAGAAGTGTCCCAGCTGCTAGGTGCTAAGCACCTGGGTTTCTGAACAAATCTGGTGTCCTGAACATGAGGCTTCCTTCCTTACAATGACCCATGACAGCACAGCCTGTGTGCAAATGTGACCAAGTATTTAACCCATCAGGACTGGGCATGGCTTCCTCGCAATTCACAGATAAAAACAAGTAGCTTCTCACACTGCAATCCTTTTGGTACTTGGACTTGACTTCATCCTCAGCAGGGATGAATCAACTTTGAGAAGGAATATATTTGGGCAGTCCAGCAGAACACTTCTCTTGTGATGTGAGGGCAAGGTAGTATTCAGAAAAAGCTGCTGAAAAAGCCATAGAACACAGGAGAAAATGTTCTTTAAAAATAGATGTTAGTTTAGTAAGCAGTTGTGACTTCATACTTTTTGTATTGATGGGTGAATGCTTCAATACTGACGATATCTAAAGATACCTGATTTCGAACAACTGTGCTGCAGTCCTTATGAGGACTTGACGCACTGGCAAACGTTCTCCAGGTTAGGTAAGGTGGGAAATAGTACAGTTCAAGAGCCTGTTCTCTAATTTCTGAACTTTCTTTTGTGATCAAGCTGGAAAAAGAGTTGCAGGGGAAGCAATCTTGGGATGTGTTAATTTTCAAACTATTTCCCTGTAACTTCAGGGAAAAAAAATTGGTTCCACTCACCCTCAGTGATCCAATCACTAGCTCAACCACTCACTTGTCACTTCAGACATGTCAAATCCCTGCCATCAAGACACATTCCTTTCTACTTTCCTTTTCCTCTGCACCTACAACAAAGTTCAAGCATCAACTCTTCAGCATTCTGAAAATTTTAAACACTTATCATGTTTGTCTGACCTCTGTCTTACAGCACTACCTGTGGCATTTTCTCTCAGCCAACTGTAGCAACATTAAAGTCCTTCTACCTGTCTTTCCTTCTTCCTCTCCTTTTCCACCTCTTTCTCAAGGATCTTGTTCTGCCACAGGAGCTGTAAAGAATTATCCGGTTGTTATTGAATAGATGCATCAATGGTTGGGGAATGGTGGGACTTGTATTATTCTGTTTTCATGTTGTTTAGTCAGAGGGCGTTATCCTGACAAACACACATGCAGAGCCACAGAACAAATGCTGCTCATGCATGAATACCTTTTAATATACCTAAGTGGCAACAGAGTAAGCAAGCAGTAACAATATGCAAAAGGAACTCTGGCATTAACTGCAGCAGCAGCAACAGCAGGTTTTAAGGTCTGTCTATGTGCATGGATAACAGTGCCCAGCAGTTGCAAAATACAAGCAAACAGAAATACAATTGACTAAGTCAATCAGAATCTGGAAAAGACACATGCCAGCACTCCTCCACCAGGGCCTGTTTTAATGTCTAGACTCCAATGCACTCACGCATTGTAGTGAATTACCTACAGGCAATGATCTTCTGCCTGCTGAGACAGACATCAGCTCATTGCTGAAGAGGGCTAAACCAGCAGTCCTTCTGGCAATGGAATTAGCTAATGCCCAAGGCGGGCGCTGGCACCCTCGCAGATATTGTTCTGTATTGAAACACTACTGTGTTTTTACCCATAGGGAAATCTGTCCAGTGCAAAAACTGACACATTTTGATTATAAAAGTCAGCATCTAAATCCAAAGCATATTCTATAAAGGGAAACAAAGGAGAATTTATACGAAATGCCTAATACTCATATTTGTTCCTAAGGCTAAACAATAAATTTTGTTTTCACAAACCTTTACTCTCTCCTTACTTCAGAGTTGTAGTACTTATCCGAAGTAATAAAGGAAAACATACTATGATACAAAGTCTGAAAACTGTTCACCTACTACACATAGAACTTATTTCTCTGCATATTTTTCAAGCTTAATATTCCCTTTTTAAATTAAAATTAGAAAGCAGTCAACTAACATCATATATATACGCACAAATATTTATCATCAAGGAAAATTATGACAGTACCTGGACGCATTTTACATAATGTACCTCTAATCTAAATCCCCTCAGAAACTGTTCCGTGCCCCTCCTGCCTATTGAAACAGCCATAGAAGAACCCTGAAAAGCGTAGCCAGGATACCGATTGCCAAGTGAAATTCCTGCGCCTGCCGTTAGTGGAAGCCTTGAACAAAGAGGTGCATTTAACACTGCTTCCTAAACCTTGCCAGATTCAGGCTCAGACAGATTTCTGGCAGGAGCAAGCTCCTGAGCCAGGAGCCTGTTGCTGAGAATGACCTGCCCCCTCGTTCCCACGAGCTCCTCCCTTGGGACAGATGCGAGAGCCCTGAAAACCCAGTCATTAACGGGGGAACAGAGCGTGGGGTGAGAGCAACCCTCGCACTCGGGGCTCTTTGCACTGAACAACAAACTACACGGAAAATCATACAGGGTTTAAAGAGCAACACCGTAAATTGCGTTCCACACAATACACTTGGCTTCTACAAAACATCTTCCAAGATAAACGTAATTTAATAAAGAACGATGACCTTTCTCTAGGAAATTTTTCTCCTGTCCTGTGGACTTCTATCAGACCTGTCATTCTGGTTTACATTTTTAAGATTTCAAAACGTTATATAAAAGCTAAGCCTGTTTTTTTCAACTGTATAGACTTTGCCAAGGAAACAGAGCTACATTTTCTGCAATCAAAAGAAAAAAAAATGCTGTTGACAAAAGAATGTTGTCTGTTCCCAGAAAGCGTAAAATAGAGCTGATCCTTAACATAGGTGGCCCCAGGAGCTGGGGAGCTACCTGTGGGAACTCTGATGTGTCATCCATGGTATTGTAGGATTGCAGCTTTAGATTACAAGTGTCAAACTTCCAAAATAAATTAAAACACAGAAAAAGCATGCTTTTCATCACCTCCCCAGTATCATGTTTCAATGTGCTTGTAGCTTTGAATTGGTATGTCTTGCTCCCAGTAAGTTTCTGCACTATAGAAATATTACATTGAAAAACAAAGTTTTATCCAGATTTCTGAATAAAGACAATAATTCCCCAAATTTCAGCCAAAAATTGAAATAAAATCATTACAAAGCAAAAGGAAATCCTATAACAGATGGAAAATACCACAGCTGTTGGTTGATCTATAGACAGTGTGTATCTGGTAACTCAAGAGACACACTGTGGGGCAGAGTGCATTGTACACATCTCTTGTGGAGTTTTTCATCGACTGCAAGTTCTAATTTCTGAATAAAATTGCAAAATTGAAGCATTACACCTGAGGCCTTCAACACCAATGATTATAATATAAGATATTAATTTATGATAATATATTTTGCTGTGAGTTTTCTTTTTTCTTTCTTTTAAACAAAAACAAATTAAATGGATAAAGGGAGAAAAAAATAGATTCTGTAAATTTCTTGAAATAGAAATGTCTCTTCTTTAAACAAAACCAGAACTGATAAGTAATACAACAGAATTATAAAATGCATATTCCTACTTGGCTTTTTGACAGAAGTACAAAACCAAGGAAATTTGAGTAAAATCTTCTAATCCATAGGATTGACATGGATACTACATGATGCAACTAAAATTTTACTAGAGGGTAAATTATGATGCTCTAGCATGTCTATGATCATCCTAATAGGTGACTGCAGTGCATTATGAATGTGAAGGGTCTGTGGTGTGCCGGCAGTACAGACTGACTATTATCTGTTGTGACTCTGATGTGACTGCAAAGGTACCGCAAAGCTCCAGGCCTTTGATGTGACTTTATTGCCATAGCTGTGGCATTACTACAATGTCACATGCAGTCTTCTCCATTATCTTGACATTTATATATATGTGTAGTGTGAAGGCAGAGTTTCAGAATTTAAGCAATCCTGGTGAACTTTGGAGGATTAGTAACAATATAAAACTATTACATCCCTTCCATTCTTTAAATACTTCACAAAGGATCTTCAAAGTCAGTCTAAGAAATTAATATGGCTAAAAGGGCTGGTTTTGCTCACTCAGACTTCCACTAATATTTAAATGTGCAAAAATGGTAACACATGGAATTATCTTTTAAAATATTAAAAAAGCAGTGCAAGCTGTTGTTCGCAGAACGCATTTACCATCCAATTTAGTGTGTGTTCCCTGAGAAAGCAGGCTATCATAATCACAATTTCAGGCACTTGTACTTCTAAAGGAGGTGAGATATCTGAAAAGTATGGTGCATATGAAAACACATTATTTAAAAAAAAATAGCATAACGTTTAGTTTAGCTCAGTTGTAGCATTTGGAGGGGAAGAAGGGAGTTAAGCAAAACCTAAAGCATCTAATAATGTTACTAATAAAACAAAGGCTCCATACTTCTGCATAACTATATCATCTTTTGATATTAAAGTTTATTCTCTTGGCTTCTTCTGCAAGATTTTCAAGTTCTGTAAGGTTTTCAATTTTTTACTGGCAAAGGCCCATGAAACTAGAGGTCAGAAGTGACTTTACAGAATAGACACACTTGTGGGATTAATCTTCAGGAAATAATTATTCACTTTCACAGAAATGTAAGACAGACTTTTTAAAAGAGAAATAAGTTTTTAACAATGAAAAAATTACAACCGGCATGGCAGAAAACAGAAGAAATAAGCTAAACTAACTGGTTTTCTGTTTTGCAATATCTAGATACAAAAAATTCTGCATAAGTTTATCTTGTAGGATCTGTGATTTTCAATTGTATTGCAGCACAAGAAACATCCTGGTAATTGTCAACTGGAGAAGCTTCAGTATACCATGTATAAACACTATGAGATCACATTTACAGCTAATGTAAACTAGCACAAAGGTAAAACCACAGTGTACCAAACCCAGTGCATGCATAGAACATGAACTAAAATAAATCATGCCAATATACAATGCCTGAAATCTGTTCCCTGAACTTCATGTATATTCCATAAAATACAAATTACATCCATTTTTTTTTCAGTGAAATTATATTTTATACTTTAAAATCAATGAGAAAGTATTGGCAGGCTGGAATCTCAGATACAGTCTGCAGGACTCCACTCAAAGCAGGACTGGAGGACACTAGTATCATGAACGCCAAACCTGAGGCAGCTGCCATCAGCCCAGCTCTTAGCTCTTTGCATGTGCTTCATCCCAGACAGCCACAGATCAAACCACGTCTTGCTCTCTTTCAATACTGCACTACTGTGCTGCTTTTGAAAACTTCTGTGACAGATAGGTCTTGGCTGCTATAACAAATCTCATTTCACAAGAATTAACAGTGAAAGCTATTCTACATAATTTTGCAGTGAAATACGAATTCAGACAGCAGTAAACACCTTCATTCAGAAGTACAGCCTCACGAGAACACTGCCTTAATACACATGAAACCTCTAGTTATAGCCGTATATTACAATAATGTATCTGGAAACCAGTGTTTGAGAGGTAGTAGGAACTAGACTTGTATCAAAATGTGAAAGTTAAGGAATATGCAGGAACATGTTAAACACAGCACGTGCTACCCTAGAAACACAGAGAAAATTTCTTATTTATTGCTATGTGATACAATATTTTTAGGGTATTAGAAAGAAAACTCGAACTACCTCAAAGGAGACCCACTGCTGATTCTTCACTGGTTGCCTTTTTTCTTTCTCTAGATATCTCCATCTGTTAAATCCCAAGATGAAACATTTAACTTTAAAGTCCTTTGCCTGAAACATAAAGAACAGTCTTGATGGTGTCTCAATTCCTACTGTTGGCCTTGTCCTACTGCATAGACATAACTGAACACTATTGTAGAAAGGACCAGGATACTTGGGTTCCTGCAAGTGCACTCCCAGCATGTTACACTTGCTCTCTCTCTCTCTCTCTCTCTCTCATTGTTACCATCTAAACACAAAAGTTTGCCCATGGAAGGCCTTGTCTAGAACAGCCAGTACAGAAGGCCGATGATGAGGACACTTGCCCTGCAGATGGGTACCCTAGAGGTACATACTCTGCTCCAAACCACCTGAGGATGACAATACCTCCTTTAAGACTGGATTTTGGCTGTGCTAGCACAGGTGTCTCTGCTGGACAGACAGGAATTATATATTGGGAGAGTCTGGTTTTGTCACCACACAGAAAGGGAAAAGAACCCACTTCCTGGAAACACCACAATCTTGGAAAAGTTTTCTCCCAGAAACCATACAACTATATAACTAAACATAAAACTGCAGCTCACTAGGCAGAAGGGAAAAGCAAGCTGGTATCACCCTTTCTTTTGATTTTATTACTCTATGTCAAAGAATTGCCTACCTTCCTGAAATAAAACATCTACTTAACACACTATTCAAACTCTATTGGGGAAAATTCTACTTTCGCAGATAACCCACGCAACTGTGGAGAAGTTAGTGATTAGAAGTGTTAGGAAAATTGGACACATTTCCCAGAATTATTTTTCTGAGCTGTTTCTCTTCTGTTTTCTCATTCTCTCAGCTGCTTTCCTCCGCACCACCATCCCTCCCTTATACAAGCTAGTGTCCAAATTTAAAATTCCATTTGCTGTATTTATTGAGATATTTGTTACCTTCAATAAAAGGTATGACCTGGCTTTGGTTAAAGATTTAGTGATCTTTACAAAAACCTGGTCACTCATCTTTCTTTCCAAGCTCATCTAGATTTTGGATGTAATATGCATAAGTTTGGTTGGATTCACAGTAAGTGAATCTGCTGTACTTACAGTTCTGTGCCTATGACATTGTATAATGGTACTTCACCTTACCTGGGATAACAACTCTACTAAATGTGTTTCATTTTTTATCAAACTCGGGCTTTTTTAATATGAGATATAAAACATTGATATTCCTTTTACATCCCATGAGGGAAAAGAAACACCATTTGCTATAATCAGGGGAAATGTTTTATTGCTTAAGACATGCATTTATCTCCCTCACAAACAGAAGTCATAAAAAGAACATACAACTGGTTAAATGTTACTTGATGTACCTTAGGTCCCAATTGGTTTGCTATAGGTCCTGCAGCGTCTTGTGGAATTAAATCCAGGCATGAACACAGGTTAATGCTTTTTTCTTTCCTTTTAGCAGAACTCTGTCAGTCTGGCCCACACCCCAAGAGCTTTCACTTCAGACTAACCTGCAAGCAGCACTGTGGGTCTCTCCTTTACTTCTTCTTCCCAGTGCTCCACCGATTCACCGCTGACTAATTAATTATAAACCTCTGTTCTTAAAGCTCTTATATAAATCTCTGTCCTTGTTGCCATCCTGCAGATCTATTCAGTGATCACACTCTTACTTAAATCATATAAAGAATGACTGGTCTGTCTCTTTTATCTGAAAGGCTGTTAAGGAGGCCCAAATTCTAAAGCTTTTTGTAATGAACTGTTCTTTCTTGAAGACAGTTTACCATCAAGCATCCTTCCAGGTCTCGTGAAGGGCTACACTGCACAAACTGAGATGACAGTTGTTAGAAGAGAAGGCCAGTCCTTTCTTGAATGGAAAGAAGAATAGACTTGTCTTTTCACTTCTGTCCTTTCTCCATCGTACTTTCAAGGCACAACTGGAGCTCCTACAGCAATAGGTATTTTTCTTTGCTAAGATTCATTGTTGGACACTCACTGTTTTTTTGAGTTCCTAATTCTAAACCTACTTCTTTCCTTTGTAAACCTGCATGTTATTTGTATCTAAAGGACCTTCTTTGTAAAGGCTGCACTTTTCAGAAACCCGATTCCACTTTCTTCCAGCGCCTTCTGTCTTCCTCTCATCCTCCTCTCTGCTGCAATGATCTCTTAAAGAAATCTCTCATGTGTGCTGCTATTCAAAAATAAAACCAGATATTTGATCTTTTCTGTCTAGATTTCCATGTCATTCTCCATTTCCCTGTATCCTGTCCCATGTTTCATTGTGTGTCATATAGTTAGCTGAACAGACACTGTTTAACAGCATATATTGAAATTACCAGAACAAATAAACATATTCAACACTATGTTTCATCCTGGTATTTAACCTGAAACATAACCAATTTGTGAAAGACAATATTTCCAAGCTTTTGAAGTCTAACTTACATGGAATTCCATACTGAAAAAACAAGGATCGAAGACAGAAATATGAATTTTCTAAAAAGCTCTGAACTGAAAATAATAATAGGTTATTCTACAGTAGCCATAGTGTATCAGTCAGGAATGGTAAGATTTTCAAACTCAGTTTTTAATTCAGTCCTCCATGTCAAAGCCTATTTCTTTGAGATTAAAACACAGCTATTCATACTTGCCCCTTTGAAGCTAAAGCTTCATGTCCCCTTTAGTTAAAATGCATGTTGTCCAGAGTTTTTCATGCTCAAGTTCTATGACTCACACTCTACTACAGCTCAAGTAATATCCAAGTTTGAATAATATCAACTGGAACAGCTCTTCATGAGCGAGGGCAAGTGTGGTTGATGGACAATGTAAGACAATGTTCATCTTGATCTCAGAATTTGAGAGAGCAAGTTTGCACAGAAGTATTGTATTGCTTGGAATATATGACACAAAAAATTGATTTTGCCTTAGCTGATAAAAAACATGATTTGTGCATCACTGCTTTTTCAAATGCTCTACACAAGATAAGGTGCTTTTTTTTCTTTTGGGAGAATTTTTTTAAAGTATAACTTCACCTGAATTTTTTGAGAGTAGTGAATAATAAACGAAGTGTACTAGCCTCTGCTCAGATGCACATGAGTGTTCTGGATTTCCAGTGGCAATCCTATTCTTACATTTATGAATTCCGTAATGCACTTTTGTCAATGCTATATCCTCAGGCCTGTGACATTTTGGATGCATGGGAATACCTACTCCACAAAAATTCACACAACTTATTCACACAACAACAACAGTTGACATTTTCAGTGATATGTGATCAGCTTTAAGCAAGACTTAAGGTTGAAATTCAGCAAATCATCACCCTTCATTACTCTCTTCTTTTCTTCTTCCTTCCTTGATGTGAGGCTTTTTATTTATTTTTTTAATAATAGATCTGTATTTATAGTTTAACTGAAGAATATCAAAATACATCCTCAGATATCTGGACCTAAGCATATCCAACAATTAGGTCTATAGTAGCTACTAAAGGCTTGCGTGCAATTTATGGACCAAATTTCTACTTCTCCAATTCCAAAGAGAATTCATGAAACAAATCATAACGAGATAAAGGGACAGGTTAGTCTAAAGAAACAGTTTAGGAAAGTAATGTTTTTTCTTATAATTTTTAAGTATCACTCATTTGTCTTTGACCATGTAGGACATCGGCCTGCAGAGAGCGCTGAAGGATGCCCTCTACAGAGCAGTTCTGTCGGATTTTTGTAAACTGACCGCTATTGTCTGTCACAATTTTGCCAAGATTCCTCTTATGGATAGGGAGTACTGAGAACATTTAAGTCACCTGCTAGAGTTCTGACACTTCATCAACATTTGACATGTCACTTAAACAACATGAAAATGTATTTACAGAATCATACCAAGAGTTTAGGGCAGAGGAAAAGTTAAAAGGACTCCAAGTTATTTCCTACTTCTGTCTTTGAAAATTCTGTTTCTGGAAAGAACACTTAAAAAACAACTAGCTACACCTTCTATCCCCTGCTCTCCCAATTAAGAGAATGAACAAGATTTCACAGCTCTGTAGCATGCTATCTGGGCTTGCTATACACTAGATCCATTAGTTTTTTGCTGGGGGAAATAAAATTAGAAATGTTTTATTATGATTTCCAAATTACTGTGTAACAAATGCTTCAATAATCCTTACAGCACAAAACAAGTCTGTTTTGCCCAACAAGCAACTGACAGCTTTCTAATGCAGTTACATTAAAGTGCTTTCCTGAGTGTGCGAGGCACTTTTTAACTAGCTCCTCAGGGCATTGTTAGATATCATTGCTTACAGCCACTGTGAGCCACCGTGCCATAATAGTAGTTCCCAGTTCCTCCCAATTAGTCAAATACAAGAGGTGACTTTAAACAAGACAAAAAGTTTCGAGCAGACAAGATACCAGATAGATCTCCCCTTTACATACAACAGGAGCCCAGAATGAAAAGCATAGCCTTCTACAGAGAAATATCTCTCAAGGCACTGAAAGGAAATAAAGAATAACTTCTACTGGTGACTTTTCTGTTTAGTGACCTACAGGTGCTTGGAGTAATTTTAAAATGGGAAAATATTTGTTTCTTATTTTCTGCTTTAAGCGTACAGCAGTCTACTAAATGAGTAAACTTGAAATAAATCTCAAAGTCATCTTCACTAAAGGAATGAATCCATTTAATCTAAACATGAAAAATCAGGAATTAGAGGGGCAACAATGCATATTTTTGAGGTAGAGATTACTAAAAATGCCTTATTAGGTATTTATTTAAGAAGCTAACTGTCAAGAATTTTACAGCTCTTCAAAATCAGAATTTGTGGAGATCAGATTGAGAAGGTATTAAGTAACCTTTTACAGTCAAAGGCACACAAACAGTTCTTGTTGAATAAATCCTTGATAACTATCAATAACTGCATCCAAAGTTCAAATGCTTCTTTGCAACAAATCTTCTCAACGCTGTCAGTTCTTGTTGCCCAAGTATACTGGGAGACTGCTAATAAACCAAGTGTGAATCCTTAGCCACTGGGACAGATGAGACACAAAACTTTCCAGACCCTGATAAGACATGAGACCAACTAAAATAATTCCAAAGTTATGTGACTACCAATGCATCATTTCAGAAAAGGAGTGAGAGGGGTAAGTCACCCTGTTCCCCTTGAACAGATCCTGAAGTTTTCCATCCTGCTGTGTACCCTCATGCCAGTGAAGGGATCGGCCGAGAAACCCTGTTTGATACTTGAGTCTGAAGGCCGCCTTCTACCACAGTGACACAAGGCATTAATTCTGTTGATCCTAGAGCTGTCCGCCAAGTTTTGGGTTGTTGTTTTTTCTTTAATTCCTCAAAGTCATGAGAATTGATCTATGTTAGGGCAAACGTACGAAGATTAGTATGCACTCTTCCCCAACGATCAGCCCTCATAAGAATAAAGGAACAAGAGAAGATATCACAGATACCAACCAGCACTAGAGGACTGTGTGATAGCAGAAAAGCAAAATATCAGGCAGTTTTGGAGAGAAAGACTGATATGATTACAATGTGATTGAGATCTCCACAACGGAGACAGATGACCATTTACTTTCTTCATTTATCTCCTCACATCTGCACTTTACTTCTCAAGAAGCTGAAACTCTCGCATCATCCCATTTATCTAAGGGACCAAAGGCAGCACAAAACCCCCATGGAAAAAAGAATGTTGCCCTGGGATATATGTTGAGCAGTTTTTCAGTAAATCTTATTTATTTCCTCTGAGACCCCAATATCTAAAGCTTTTATGTATTCATTATCAGCAACATGTCGAGTAATGTGATAACTTGACAAGGTTCTATTGAAGCAGCTTAGTGGGACATACAGTACTTACGCTGCCTGATAACAAAACATTCAGAAAGGTCATATCCTCCGTTGTATTCCCTATCTCTCTGGGCAGCAGCAGTCTGGGTTTTTCTGAAAACTAAAGTTTCAAAATATTCCTGGCAAAACTGAGTGGAAAGCAGTTTGGCTGTATTAGCACAATGACTATCAATTACTATTAATGTTCATGTTACTTTCTTAAAACTGGATATTAAAATAAAAATCCCTGCATGTTGACTAGGGATGATTATGAAGGTAGTAAGGGGTCAGTTCATCATAACTGTTAGACCTGGAATATAATGGTAACACCCTACTGACCAGCTCCTCGAGTGGCAGAACAGGCCCCACCTTGCCTGTTCACACCAGCTGCTAAGTAGTGTAGAAAGTCAAATCAGATTTAGAACACCACGGACCAAAATATGCATCCTGACTGTGCCTGACTTGCATTTATACAGGTAGTATACATAGGAGTACTCTGTTTTTAAAGTTCTGTGATGTTAGACACCTACAGAGCTTGTTCTGCGACACTTATCTTGCAGAACAAGGACAGAAATTAGGAAAAGGGTGTGGTCAGATTTCACGAACATCCAGAGGTCATCTACTGTCCCAAAAGACAGTGCTTGGGGTCATCTCAGGACAAAGACGAGCAGCAATGCTCAAGCCCTTGATGCACCCCACAACTGAATGTTCACAAAAAGAGACTCTGGAGCCGTACTTGTCACAAGTTCTCCTTACCTGCAGTTTCTGTGACTCCAAGGCAAGCTTCACCAGACCAAAGAAATCTTTGCTATTTGGGTAAATGAGCACCAGATGACACTACAGCCACCTCTGTTATTATAACATCACCAGTTACAAATAAGCTGCTTTGGACGTATTACTCTACTTGGGGCACATACTGTCTGTATATTATGATGTATGACATTATCAGGGATCTGGGGACACGTTTGCTTTGCTGTGTAACTTAAACCACATGTGCTTAGTCACAAAATCTTTATGTATAGGGCCACTACAAGTATTAAAAACAACTATGGATGGCAATTTCTCTAAGTCATCTATATTGTCCAACATCCGATACTACTTATTTCATTAAATAAACTGAGCTGACCAAGTCTTTATCATTACTTTCTCTGGTCATTTTTTTTTTTTACCTCATGCATGCAGAGCTCTGTCAAGTGTTTTACATACGGAAAAATACAAATTGATTATTGGACTCTATTAGACATTATGTTCACTTTTGATGAACGTGACTAAAAAGCATAGTCCAATTGTAAATCTGGATCACAGCTGGGTGCCATAAGGAAAATAGTGAAATGAATAATAAGAGGAAGGGAAAAATCCCCAACACTATTAGGCAAATTAAAAAATCATCATTTACACCTGCTCATATTTAAATCTTCTGAAAGGCAATCTTTTTAAATCATAGTAAATAGTGCAATTTGAGCTTTTTAATGGGCAAATACACTCATTCTTTTCCCCTCTCTCAGAATGCTGTTGGGATTAAAATCATCAGATTAGAGTCACTCTCAGCTGTTCTGCCCAAGAGATGATTTCTCTTGTGATGAGATGAGGGGCTGCTCTTGAAAAAAATGAGAGAAGTGGAGGGGTAAACACCTGTATAATAACAATCATTTCTCCAATTCTGATTTAAAATCAACCTGAACATCAGTTCTTTGTGTATTTTTACTGTCTCACTTGATGACAGAAGCCTAATTATTCTTCCTATTAAAAACTCCAATAAGTAAAACTGAAGTTTAATTGTTGGACGCAGTCATCAAAAGGCAGCAGATTCAAGATGGAGAGTGAAACACTACTCTTAATTTGTGATGTCAAGTCCTCTATGGCCACAACTATGAGACAGTTAATCAGAGGTATAATTTTGGGTAATGTGGCAAATTCTGCTTCCAATCAAAAGCTGCTGCCACACCAAGGTATAACTCCACATGAGCTGAAACTGGAGAGAGAATGCCACTGTGCACAGTGGGGGATGGGGGAACAAGTAGGAAAATTGCCCTATATTTTATTGGCAAATAATGATTTTATCAGATCAGAGGACAAATTTTACCTCAAGATGAAGTTGATATCTTGCTTCTTTTGAAGATGAAAGGAAACAAAACTGACTTTGATTTTGTGCCTGGCCTTTTTTACAGTATCTAACCAGGATGCCTGGGACTTAAGAATACGTAGATTCTGACCTGGCCTGAAACCTTGTGATACTCCTCACCATTGATCTTAAGACATAAACTATCTGGCTTTTCAGCAACTTCATCTGTGGCCCTGTTGTGATAGTTACCTGCAATTTTTTTTTAGAGCTTAATTAATAACAGACAATTAAAAACCTCATAATTAGGATCTTACAGTTTTTATTCAATTAACAAGAGTCTCTGTATGTTCCAGTGTTCATACTGGGGAAAAGAAAAAACAAGGGGCAAACTACCTTTCCGCTGATAACACATAATTTTGTCATTTGCAAGACCTTGCAGGCAATGAAGGACAAATCTCAGCCCTTAGGGTCTGAACAGCTATTCTGCAAAACACAGTTGCTTAGTTCATCCTGTATTCTCTTTTGCCTAGCAAGATGTTGTCTCACTTAAAACCTTTCCTAACAAAAAAAAGGAGGGGTCAGAGACCAATGTCCAAATTTATACTGGTAACAGATTAATTTGGGATTGAGACTGTAATAAACTATATCAAAGACAGTTTTAACAGCATAAGTTTAATGAATTGAAAAGGCTTTCACTGGGAGTGTCTTTGACCCGTTTCTTAGAAGTTAAGACCAGTAATTGAAATCTCACTGCAGGAATACCAAAATTTGAAAGCCTTAGGATTCCCCTCTGGCCACCTTTGATTCTTATTAGATTCCCTACCTCATGCAACAGCATCACAGAGATCTCCAACCTCCAGGCCTCCAGACCACAGCTTTACAGCAAAGCTGCAGTGGCAAGGCAGCTCTCACCACAGACAAAGCCTCTAAGGACCACCTCCCAGGCACCTATGCCTCTTCCCTACCATGACTCCTTTCTGACTTCTGATTGCATTGGGAGATGCTTGCTCTCAACACATGATTCTACTGCAGTGCAGAAAGCTCCCAGGGAAGAGTTACCTTTTTGTTTCCAAGTGCAGTTATTTATAGTAGCTCTCACTTCCCCCCAGAGCATTTCCCATTCAGAGCAATAATCCTTAATGTCCCTCTCAGAGCACAGGTGAGGTGAGCATAATGACAGAATGTTGAGCAGAGTTGGGAGAGATACTTGTCCTCAGCACTACTCAGTTCGGATACACTTTTGAGATGCAACAGCAGGGGCACTGGAAGCCGAACTGGGAAGGACATTCTGTGAAGGGAAAGGTAAATGACTGTAATATCAAGTCTGCTGCACATAGTCATTTCTTGAAACAGAAATACGTACCCAGCTTCAATTCTCAAAAATTTGTCAGAAAGCCTGGTATTTGCTTATCTTAGACTTTTGCCCCCTCTCTCCTACCCCCACCCCATGATATATCATATTTTAAACATATGGCAAGCTCTATCTACGTAGAAGGATCTTGATGAATTTGAAGCTCAAGAAAAAGACAAGTTGATGGAAATGGATTCTATTTCCCTTCAAGAAACTTTACAGACAGTGCAAATCACCCACAAGGTCCTGAAGATTTTCTGTTGCTTTAAACAACTAAATGTAAATTTGAGAGAGTTTCAAAATGAACTGAGTTCTTGAGCAAAGTCCTCAGCAGGCGTAAATCAGCTCTGCTTCACCAATCCTAGCATTGCACAGAAACCTTTACACTAAGGGACAGAAACCCTAAAGCACAGTCAGCCATCTTCTGAGGAGTTATGGCCCTTCTCCGGAGAAAAACTGTCACAATATGTTTGTACAGCAGCTATCATAGCCAGGCTATCAGCTTGACTAGGCTCTCGACAGCATTAGAAATAAAAATGATATTACATGGCTCTGGAAATAACATTATTCTACTTAAGGTTAGGAATAATTTAACCTTCAAGAAATAAGCTCAGATATGCAATTCTTAAACAGCAGAGTGGGAAGAAGTCATGCATTGCACTCATGCATGCACTGTAAAAAACACTGCAGGTAAAAACTATCTCCTGAGTTTCAGCAGGAGAAACAGAAGAATCCTAAGGCAGAGCTAGTCTGGGAGGAGAGTGCTTGCACACAAAGGTTTGAGTTGTAAAGCAGACTTCACTTAGTTATCCATGGGGATAAGCTCATACAGATGTGGTACAAGCAGGGACCTTTCAATGTGCACTTCTGTGTGTATTTGAGGTTTTGTGGGGTGTATCTCAAGGAATATAAAAGATGAAGTTTTCTGAACATGTGAATTAAGAACCTCAGGGAGCAGAAGAAATATTGACTCACACAGTATGCTGTTCAGTACAGAAAAGCACAGGATATAATCATCAAGGGTACCTACTTCCAAACGTGCATGAAACTCCAAGGCAGTAGTTTCAGCACCTATTAACAAAGCTCATTGTGCTCAAACAATTGTCTCATTCATTTTAAAATAGCTTTACAATATTTAATTATAACAAATATATAAAAAGGAAAACGCCTTCCTCTTGACCAAGAGCAATGCAGGCCCTGCAACATACTGTTTGATAGAATCAGGTCCATCCTCAGTTTATAAAAACAGTAGAAGAGCTAAGAGATGTTTTGTTTGTTTTGAAATGAGCAAGGGTTGTTTAGTTTGTAGTAAGGAATAAAGGCTTCCTTTATTATTTGTTTTGAGCAAGAACCAAATGAGAAGCAAAAAACCTTAAGCAGGGTTTAAAAAATAAAATGAATCCAGCTCGATCTCAACTGACCTAGGTTATGAATGTTTGTACTTTCTCTCCAGGAACTCTGAGGATGATTTTTGATGACTCGCCTTGAGTTTGACAGATTTCTAATAGTATATGACTGTCAGGCCATTTCACATGTATAATTTTATGTTTATGTTTCCTGGAGAGGAAAATTAAAACGAGAATGTGATGGAAACCTGAAGAAAGCATGGAGGTTAAAGAAGGGCTGAACAGAAGAAATAAGGCAAACTATTCAATTTCTACCTTTAAACTATTTTTCATCAGGATCTAAACAATATTTTTTAGGTTTTTCTCATTTTTTAATTATTCAGAAATAAGTATCCATGAAACTGGTTGAGAATCATATATAGAGAAATTAATTTTAAAATGGTTCATAAGAAGTTACAAACATGAAAAAAACAGAAGCTTTGAGAGTAGCCCAAAAACCCTCAACCACAGTAAATATTTTCCATGAAGGCCAAAATAACAGGCTTAATCCCATGCACTCCATATAAACCATACAAAAATCTGGATCTCTTTGAAAGGGTAACTGCCATTAACTTGAAAGTTTAAAAAAAAATGAAACATAGAACCATAGAATGACCTGAGTTGAAAGGAACCCACAAGCATAATTGAGTCCAGCTCCTTTCCCTGCACAGGAAAACCCCAAAATTCATACCATGTGTCTGAGGATGTTGTCCAAATGCTTCTTGAATACTTTCAGGTTTGATGCCCTGGGGAGCCTGTTCCAGTGCTCCACCACCTTCTGGGAGAAGAATCTTTTGCTAATACCGAACCTAAACCTCCCCTGATACATCGACCTGCCATTCCTTCAGGTCCTATCATTGGTGATCAGAGAGAAGAGATCAGTGCCTGCTCCTCCTCCCTCTCTTGTGAGGAAGCTGTAGACCGTGATGAGGTCTCCCCTCAGTTTGTAGAAGTCTGTGCAAAGTTGGGCATCCAAATTAATTTTTTCAAACTTCAGATTAAAAAAAGATGAGGAAACTGCACTGATGTAGTTATGTCTCTCTCCAAGATCCACATCAACAGGAAAGTCTAGTCAATTTTCAAGCAAAATCCTATAAGGATTTCTTACAATTAATGACCAGCTCCAAGTGCCCAATCTACTCTTAAAAATTGAATTAGCTATGCCAAAAACCTGTAAGAAAAATTCCAGGCCTTCATATCTCCTCACTTATGGATCAATAGAGCATTTATGAATCCAACCCTGCACAGTGGCAAAGATCTGAGCATTCTACATTATTACTGTACTGTAGTTCATTTAATGCTGCAACTATAGTTCATTTAATGCTGTGCTGGCTTCTCTTGCATTTTCCTCATATAAAAGTTAAGTATCCACTACAAAAATGAATCATCTAAACTCCAGGTAAAAGCTATCACAGTATGAAAGTAGAGACCATGCTGCGAAAATGATATCAAATGTTATATAAAAAGAGCTATCCTATTGAAAGTGTTTGTGGTTTGCAGTTTACCTCCTGTTAGCCGCTCTCTCTGTATTGATTTCAAAAACCTGTTCAGAAAGCTAAACTCAGAATTTTTATAAAAGTATTTGAAGAGTGCAGCCTGTTAGCATCTTTTCACAAGTGAAAAAAACAATATATATCAAACATATGTACACACAAACTATGTCAGAAGAATATCAAGGCTGCAAAGCAAAGCACTCAGAAATTTTAAGATGCCATAATTAAGATCCTCTGCGCAATCTTAATGCAGCCTTCGCTCTGTGCATGTCCATAATGATACACTGTTTGACTGCACAATGACCTCTTCCCCAGATGATCCCAACATCATTCATCCCAAACCAATACTTAGAATTTTTCCTGAGTAGCGAAGGAGACCGCCTGTATACACAACCTTCATGCGCTCCTTGCAGAAATGAGAGGACTAAGTGACTAAACCAAGGAAATAATGGTTGCAGGGCTGGTTGGGTTCTGCCCTTGGAGATTACAGCTAGTCTTCCACACTGGCTTCTACAAAATCTCAAACAGGTCATTCGCCCTTTCCTTCTCATGAGATTCATTATTTGTAGCATCTTCATTTTCTGTGTGCTGAGAAAAAGCACCCAAGAATGAGGTCCATATCATAGAGTCCATGGGCAGCCTGGTTTGAACACATATCATGAATTACAATATGGAGAGTGGGAAAACATCAGGCCCCTGCCGTCTCAGACTCAGCCATCCTACATCCCTTTTTCCACATGCAGGAGAGCCTTATCACTCATCTCAGAGCAAGTGCATTTCAAAACAAATAGCTATTGTTTTCAAAACAAGTAGCAAAGAAAAACTCAGAAAGATATTACTAATCCTGTGCTCGATCTTGGTCTTGAGGAGTATACAGTAAGGCAAGGCTGGGACTACCTGTGCCACAATGAGAATAAAATAACTTCAAGCTGCACTCATTCAGCAAACGCCTTTTACTTAGTGCACAGAATGATGCAGGGGTCCATGGGAAAAAGCAGTGTGTAACTATGTAATTAGAGACAGTATCAAAATGTATACACGCAAGGGGACCCAATTAAGTCTTCATGGACAGCATTATTCTTTTTTCTTTTTCTCTCTTTTTTTTTTTTAGTGCTTGATTTTATTGCAACATCATGGTTGTGTACCCTTTTATCTATAATTTCATAGGTTGTAAAGAGAAAATATAGAAGGGGACAGAAAAGGAAAGCCTGAAAAAAAAAAAATCTATTGTATGGAATGGCACTGATAATGAAATCCAGTGCTGGTCCTTCATGGTCCACAGCAGAAGCTTTGGCCATGTGAGCAGTTAGAGCAATGGCAGCCTGCACGCAAAGCAGGCTAAAGGGAGGGCTGAGAGGCACACAGGTTTCACTAGGACTTGTTGCAGCACTGGAATGCAGGGCACCATGCCTCTTGGCTTTCCTTCTCAGGTCAGGGGTTGAATGACCTTTGGTCACCACCTACTACTTTACATAGCAAATACTTTTCTCTCATGTTCTTCCCCACTCCCAGTCCCTGTTTTATGCCAGTTTTTTTTCACAAATGCAACCCTAAACTCCTCCAGTCCAAGTTCAGTAGCTTCTTCAAATTCAACCTAGTAATATTTACACTACTTACTCCTATTTGTTAGTTCCAGTCTCTCTCCTACACATAATGCTCAGGTTCCAAACCCTACCTCTTTTCTTTCTGTCTCCTAGCGCAACCCATATCCACACTCCAATTCTCTTGTCAGCTCTTATGCCAATGGTAGCTTTTCCTGTCCTCCTTTTCACGAGTGCTTTCTTGCTCACTTTTAGGTCCCAGTCCTAGCCAAGTCCTTTTACAGCTTCTCAGCTCTGCAGGTAAGTAGATTTTCCTCCTCCTCCTCAGTCTAAGCAACAGTAAAGAGAACCACAAAACCTCAAGAGCACCTTTTCACTTCCAGCTTTGCTGGCCTGCACTCTGCTTATAGCAGGGAGCTGAATTCCTCACCTCAGAAGCCCCAGTAGTGTGCTGCACTGCACAGGGTAGGTACATGCTTGAACTGCCAGTGCTTGACACCACACCATGATAGCCTAAAAATCTATGAAAAGTAATCCCTGACAAGATTTTGCTCTGCTTCTTTAATATTGAGCTTGGCATGTGCTGTACAGACAATAATTTCAGGGAATTCAGCTACTGCCAAATCTCTACCCATCAAGTGAAAAAAAAAAAAACAACAGATTTTTTTCAGTCTTTTCTCTAATGGAGTTTCACTGGAATAGCAAAAGACAAAGATCCCACAAAATTTTTAAATTGAGACTAAAGGACAGTGTGATTGAGCTTATCAAACACATACAACAACACATAAAAAGTACTTTGCCTTCTTTTATTCTGGAAATAATAGGAACTTTAAAAAAAAAAAAATTTAAAAATTTCAGACAGACAGAAATAGGCTGAATTAGGCATCCAGAATAGAAAATTTCAGTATAGAGAGTGCTAAGATAAGAAACTCTAAGTAAGGTTTTAAAATAAATCTCTTATGAAAACATTAACTGTTATGCCATTAGCTTCTTTCATTGTACATTTAAACAAGGGTGGGGGAAAGAGCTTTTATATGCATTATAGAATGAAACAAATTACCTAAGCTAAGAATCAAGAATTTATATTTGACATGACTTAGACCTGGCCTGAAATCCATGTGGTTCATCACACCAATTCAATATGCAGGTCAGTGCTTAATATACCAACTTAAAGGAAACCAAAGCACCACCTTTGGCTTGTGAAAAACATTATTCGGCTTCTAAGTAGCAAAGAACACTGGACACAGATACTTGCTAATTCACATCATAAATACAAACAAATTTCATTTATCAAAAATGGAGGGAACCAAGAAAACAAGCTACTCCAGTAGATATAAAATCCCAGAATATGCAAGTGCTTACTCTGTAGCCAGATGACCATTGAAATTTAGGCATGTATCCGAGATGATCAAAAGACCCCCTGGAGAGACTCCACATGGACATACTGTTGAGTATAAAAATCACAGCTGCTGCAGTGACAGACAAATGTACACAGCAAGTGTACATTTGTAAGTGCTTCAAACTCTAAGCAAGACCACTGCTGCAGCAGCTGCCTGGGCCATGAGAAGCTCAGGTATCAACCACTCAGATGGGATGGCCAGAGTAGCTGCAAGCTGGTGGGACAGTGCTGAATGGAAAGAAGAGGAAAACCCACAGAAAAGAAGTTGTGAACACACAAGAACATTCAAACCTCTACTCACAGTGAAAGAGCTACTATAAATCAAGGCTATGATCTGCCTACAAGAATTTTATGTGCCTTTTCCCAGTGTATCTATTCCTTCTTTCTCTCTCCTAACAAGCAAGGTCCCGTAGGTAGCCAGGGAAGCTACCTTCAGTGAGCCTTCTGCTTGTCTGGGGTACTGTGATCCAGACAGCAACCTAGCATAGTTAGACAATTGGACCTGGGGGCCACTACTCCTTCCTACCTTGCTGCTTTATCATACTACAAGAGAGCCAAGTGCTTAAATACAAAGGAAAAGGTCATTAATTTTCATTACAGTAACTTACAGAGTACTTACAGAGCCTCCATAATGGCCAAATATTTTCTGTATTACACAGCGAGCATTCTGGACACTTCCTGTATTAGAGAGCAAGCCATATGCAGCATAGCTCTAAGCATACATCCAAATGCCAGATGTACACCTACACCACTAACTCCATTCTCCAAAACAATCACTTCTTAAGGAAAGCTATTGGGAATTTCCCTGCTTGGAGAAATTAGATATCACATCCCTGAAAAAACAGTATTTACCTACATCCACAACTATGTACCTGAAAATCACTTCTCTGCTCCTTACGTGCATTGGAAACATCAAAATTCCTCAGCTGCCTCAATTATGTCTACTTTTAGCTTTGAAGTATTACTTCAGGCTTTTATATGAAGACGAGCAAATAGGCATCTCCCCTTACTGAAGTCAGAAACTCTCTGCTCTTGTGAAGAATTTGGCCCCCAAAGTATTCCTCAAGCATGCCTAATATCCCCTAAAAATCAAATCTCCTAGTAAATGCACTGTACAGGGAGGCAAATTCATCCCTGGAAGCCAGAAATCAAATAAAGCACAATGAGGATTCAAACAGCAGAAAGCCTGCAGAGGAGGCCCAGACTGCATCCAAGCAGAAAGAGTGCCATCCATGAAGGTGGACGGCTGCATGCTGAGCTGCTATGATTCACTGTTCCATTTGACCCATGAATTTGCAAAGGAAACTAGAACTACACAAGAACTCCATAGATACGTTCATAGACATAAGGTTTCATATGAGGATAACTCAGTTCAGCAGAAAACCAGCAGGGATTTTTTTTTTTGGCTCTGCAGTTAGTGAACTTCTCAGTCTTTGACACTACTGCAGTGTTCAGCAGCACCATATATCTGCAGAAGACAGGAGGGCTGAGGGAGAGAGCAATGTGCACAATGGCACCAGGTAACACAGACACTAAAACAAACGGTATTTTATCCAGTTAGCTACTAAGTGAAGCTACTAAGAAAAGTAAAGGCAACTTCTGTTTTGATTCTTAAATTACCTTTGATGATACCCGAAACCTTGTTTAAATCCCCACCCGAAAAGAAAAATTTGAAGTGTCAAAGCAATAGTCCTGTTCACACACTTCCATACTGAATTACCTGCAGCACCCTGCTGGACTTAATAAATGGTTAAGTGATTTTATCCTACAAATAGTCATTTTATTCTAGTTGATTTCCAATCCTGCTTCTAGTAATTGAGTTGGGTAGTGCCCCACTGTGTGTACAAGTGCATGCCCATGACTGATAGGAGGACTTGCCTACAGCTGAAGCTCTGGAGAAGTCTCTGAAAAGCAGCTGGAGTTGTTCACTGGAAGGCCAGGAAACAAAGCGTTAACTCAGAAAGTGGGATGGCTCAACCAGTGAGCTGTTGAAAATGCCACAGTGCTTTCTGACCATAATGAGTAACTGCTACATAGAATCATAGAATAGTTTGGGCTGGAAGGGACTTTAAAGACCATCTAGTTCCAACCCCCATGCAATGGGCAGAGACGCATCCCACTAGATCAGGTGGCCCAAGGCCCCATCCAACCTGGCCTTGAACACCTCCAGGGATGGGTGTTCATCTAGGGGATAGGCTGAGTTTTTCCTCTGTGAGTTTGAAATTATCAGATGGAACTTCACAGGAATGCATTTTGTTCATCTGTCTTCCAGGCCAACAAGAGGGGCAGAGAGCTGATATTAGTATTACTCTGTATTATTACACAGAGTAATACCACAAACTTCTCTCTGCCATTCCCATTGCAGAAACCACTGACATCCTAGCCCAATGTCAAGCAGAGGGCTAAAACTCAGTCCTGGTACTACCAGAGTGAGTAATTAAGGTGGACTATTTCATTATCATAAAATCACAGAATCACTAAGTTGGAATAGACCTTTGAGATCATCAAGTCCAACCATACATGCCCACTACTAAATCATATCCCTAAGCACTTCATCTACTTGTCTTCTAAATACCTCCAGGGATAGTGACTCAATAACCTCCCTGGGCATCCTGTTCCAGTACTCAATAACCCATTTGGTGAAGAAGTTTTTCATAATGTCCAATCTGAACCTCCCCTGGTGCAGCTTGAGGCCATTCCCTCTCATCCTATCACCCCATCACTTGGGAGAAGAGACCAACACCCACCTCTCTACAACCTCCTTTCAGGTAGTTGTAGACAGTGATAAGGTCTCCCCTCAGCCTTCTCTTCTCTAGACTAAACAATCCCAGTTCCCTCAGGTGCTTGTTCTCCAGCCTCTTCACCAGGTTTGTTCCTCTTCTCTGGACATGCTCCAGGACCTCAATGCCTTTCTTGTAATGAGGGGCCCAAAACTGAACACAGTATTCGAGGTGCAGCCTCACCAGTGCCGAGTACAGGGACAGAATCACTTCCCAGCTCCTGCTGGCCACCCTGTTTCTGATACAAGTCAAGATGCTATCGGCCTTCTTGTCCATCTGGGCACACTGCTGGCTCATGTTCAGTCAGCTGTCAACCAATGTGAGATAGAAACCATTAGAAAGTCAGCTCTTTGTGTACAGTTTTAAATAGAATATTTAGGGATGTGAATCTAGCTATTTATCATGGGGTCTTTGATTAGTCATGCAATAAGCTACCTTAATACTTTGTGATTTCCATACACACACTTAGCCAAAGAACACATGCAGTGCATGTGAATGGACAGAAATGCAAAATACATGCCCTCTTTTCATTCCCACTTAAGATGGGAACATAAGAAGAGTTCATCAAATACTTTGGTATTCCCAGGTTTTGGGACTGGACTTGACTACAATGCACAGAGTATGTTTTCCTGTAATTACGCAGTGCTCCAGTAATGCCAGATCATTTATAAAAGCCCTGACTGGAATTACTAGATAGTTCATTGAAACTATTGTCTCTTCAAAGCTATTGTAGCACAATCTTCCACTGATTAATTGCATAAGAGCAAGACCTTTGACTTTTAAGATCTTTCCCAAACATTCCCTACAGTATTGCCATCAGTTCCGCGAGATCCTAGCAGTGTGGTTCATGAAAGACTGGAAAGTTAAAAGCTTCTTTCATCAAGATACTTCTGTTAAAATAAAGTCATGTAATTCCCAAACATTTAAAAACTACCAGTTTCTCAATAGAGCTTTGTAATCTTTTCAAATACTAGAAGGTCACTTATGTTTTCAAGGCCGTTTAGCAAGGTCGGGTTGTAATGAGTTGCAACTACTTTATTTGTGATTTGTGGCTCTGAGGGATTAATTGTCCCCACTCTGTCTCATCCACAATCTAAGGCCGAATTGTCAAAATGATCCATGGCTTTCGTCCCCAGGCCCATGGTTTCATTATTAAGGTGCGTTCTAATCGATAGTAGCATTTTTAACATTTTGCCCCTTACGTTTTATCAATCCTTATTATCTAATGACCAATACTGAACTGGCACAAGGTTTTTCAGAAACACACTGACAGATTACAACAGGCAGTCACATGCATTTGTAATTAGACTTCATTACCATTATAAGTGCTGAATGGGAGCTGAATAGAAAGGCAGAAGGAATGCACTCGGTTCACAGAGCTCATCCCACTTCTTAGAGCCCCTGCATGAGTCTGTCTTAATTTAAAAAAAAAAAAAAAAAAGTCAACAACAAGCAACAAAGATTTGGGATCTTTTTCAGGTTAATATGTTCAATTTATTCCACTTCACTGGCCTAACTGAAATCAGAAGCTTTGAGAACTAGGCAGCCATCTAGAAATTATGAAGTTTTACTTTGAAAAAGAAAACACCCACTGCAAAACAGAGCAAGTCTGTTACATTTAGCATTCTTAAATTTGATTATTTTAATTACTTTGATCTTTTGTCACAGTTTAATCTGTTCTCATGTTGATGAGGTTTTTTTTTCCCCCCCCTCTGCTGGAAACTGAAACTATGACAGATTCTACTGTGTCTCCTTATCTAAAATCACTACTGGTATAGAAAGAAAGCCGAGGGGAGAGCTCCTCAGGCAGCATAAACTGGTCTAGTTCCACTGAAGTCAATGGAAATACACTAATTTACACGTGCTGAACATCTGGCCCAGTAGTGGTCATTAACAGAATACTGCCCAAGAATAACATTTTCCAGACTACAGAAGAGCCAAAATAGTATTCATAGTATTCATTTTCCCTCCTTTTCTGTGAGAAAGGAGTCCTGGGCTGTCTAATGAAATGGCATGTGCTTGCCTTCTGGCTTTCTTATTCAGTGAATGTGGCCACCTTTCCAACCTGACCTTGTCAAAGAAAGCAGCTTCCATCTCTGGACAGCACGTTAAACTGGAGGCTGCCCACACACATGAGTTTCACTAGTTACAAAACTTGACACAGCATTGTCAGTGTCACTGACAAACTCAGAGCATGCAGTGATTTAGAACTGCAGCTAAATATGGTAACATTAAAGAAAAAAAAATCAATATTAGGTCCAAACTGAACTTTCAGACCAAAATCTGAATGAATTACTGTATTGTCAATTCTGAAAATATAAAATTATTGCTTGCTTCAATAAGACCAGAATAGTATTTCTCAAGCCTTCAAATTTGGTATTTTTGTGACAGTCCGGTCTGTATGCTCTCAAAACTTACAATTATTTTTTAAGTCTATTATTATATTTCTCCTTTCCAAAGAACTTCTAGAACTGGTTGGAAGAAACTGCTAAACAAACATACTCTCCATACACCTCAAATAGGGGAATGGCAGGTGAGACTCCTTGATCTCAGCAGAGACTTAGCTGTAAATTCTAATACTGGTATCATAAACATCAGTGCAGTCAGTTCATTGCAGATCAATGCAGGCAAGAAAGAACCGTTGTAAAGTTTTGAATGACATAGAGCTTGACTGGCATCTCATTTCCTATCAGAAATCAACAGTACCGAAAAAAACAACACCAACACTATTTTTCAGCTATCCTAACGCATTAGTGGATAAATAACCAATTTGGACAGACTATTTCCAAGGCCCAGCGGTGTTTCTTTAAGATGATGGACCACAAAGACCTCAGCTAAAGCAAAAGGAGATATTTTTGCCTGTGGCAATTCCAACTCTAATAGGATACTGCAGTCTTATGAAGTTTTGCTTATAAAATCTGTCCTGTTTGTACTTCATATGGTGATGGGTTCCTTTTCTCCATCACAAGGTGAAAAGTTATAGATACAGAATAGTATATATGACTATTTATTAATACATACTTAAACTTTTAGAAATATGCAGCAAGGTCTTAGAAAGTTCCTGCATTAAAGGCTTGGACTTATGCTGACTTGTGTTTGATGAAGACCACTCCAGTGAGAACTTCTCACCCTTCGGCCTTGGTGGACAAGAAAAAGACACTGACCATTTTTCTGGAGAACACAGCAATTTTACCCACCTCTCACCATTATTCTCAGAAACGTCTATCAAATTGAAATATTCTTAGCACTCATGTATTGTAAGCAAACTTTTCTGCTTTGCTGAAAAGGCCACAGACACATTTCAGTGCTAAGGTCCTTCTTTATTACAAACAGCAGAGGTAGTCAAGAGCTCTAGCCAGCACTAGATTATATTTGTCAGGTAGACAGCAGTTAGATGTCATTAAATGCCTAAAACATCTATTTTTAAAGGATTTACTGCTTTGGCCAGCAAAAAAAAACTGTTTCTGTTCTGTATCACCAGTGTTTGACCATTTCCATTTCTCTTATTATAGGCTGTTAGATCACATTTCACCTATCGAGTTCTTCATCTAACATCATGCCACTGTACAGCAAAATTTTGTGGCACATGCAGCAGCAACGTTATATAGAAATTAGGCAATGATGTTCAAGAGAAATAGTGCAATAAATCAAATTTGCATTCAAAGTTTTTCCCATTTGTCGGTTTTCTCAAAGCTCACTTGGAAACATAATTTAGGCACATATTAATGAAAGACAAATCTGATATGATGGGAAGAAGAAAATTAAGAAAGCAAACCCAAGGTAGGTGGTGTTTGAAGCAAAAGAAGACATGTTTGGTAAGTTGACAGCAGAAGCTCACTTTATATTGCATTCCCTTTATGAGGCACAAAAGGGAATACTATACAGAGAACATCAAACAATCACAGCTGGTAATGCGAGTCTTGAAGAGCATTTTGGGTAAAGATAACCAACTGTACTGACAAAGATGTCTATCTTTCAAAGAGGTTATTTGTTAAGCACAGAGAGAATGTGATATAACAGTTAGTACCTATGCAGTAAAGTGACTTACATTAGTCCTTATAAATTCACCCTTGGCCTCTTAAGCTTTGTCCACCCAGTGGGAGCAGACCTTTAGACTGCAACAGGTTCCAAGACCCTGAAAACCACATGGACATTTTGGGCCTTTCACTTTCAGAATTTCCTTGCTACTACTAAAGCAAGGCAAGTCAGAACCAAAGTACACTTTTCACCTGGAGTAAAACACTAACATAAAGGTACTCTTAGAGAAAACTGAGACTTGGAAGAAATACTGTCTAAATTTAAATACTGCCTTCACTAGAATAACTAACATGAGCTGCTGTGTGTCCTTCCATTTCACTTCTTGTCTTGTTTCTTCAAGAAAATTTTTATTGAGTTTGCCCAAGTCACTGTCTGTTACTAACAATAGAATTTGAATTCAACAAGAACAAGGTAATCAAGAAGCAGCCATGCTATATCCAATTTTTCCAGAATAAACTTGTCAAGTCTGAGTATTCAATTTCTATACCCAGAATGCTCTTACTTCTAAATATAAGACATTATTTCTTGCTATAAACTGATAGAGGTAAATTCAGTCAAAGAAGAAAAAAAATTGAAAACGAATTTATGGGAAAATAATCATTCGATGTCACTGAATACACACAGAAGAATTAGGAAAAAAAAAATCCATCAACAGAACATTGGGATAACACCAAAAAAAAATCAAACTCTCTGGTTCATTCTCAAAATGACGGATGTTCTAATACTGAATACACTGAAAGACATCTTAAACTCCATGCAAATACGTATTCTTTTCAAGGCATAACAGTTGGAATTGAATTCAGTAAGATGCTCAGTAAAGCTCAGAATATAGACCTTTTTTGATCATGGCAGTCCTGGAAGAAGGCCATCAAGACTTCCACTATGTTGAAATTCAGAGTAGCTAGAAAGGCTCCACTATATGTTTCTAAGTAAATAAGTTGGACTCCAAGTTAACTGAGTCAAAAATAGGTATATAAAATTACTTGCCACCCATCCCAATCTAGGGATGACAGTCCCTGATTTTTAGTTAAGGTAAAATGCTTTTCTCTGCTCTTGAAAGAATTATCCCACTCGCTCAGTTTTCACTTGCACTGAAAGTAATATTCCTATTTCAACAGTCTTATCTGCCTCCAGATTATAAATAGTAATGACCACAGAAGTACCTTTCAAAAGATTAATATATTCCATTTTTTTCAGTTTTGTTCACATTTCTGAGGAAGGATTTTCCCGATTAATTAAGAAGGTTCATGGTAAGAAATAGATGCAAAACCAGAAATAACAGAGACAGATTATATTACAGTTGTTTGTCGATGCAGTCAAAAAGGCACCTTATAAAAGCAGTATTATCATATACCTTTAATAAAGTCAAGTTTTTATCTGCTCTTAAGGCCCTTACACAGAAAAGGCTGAATTCTATTGCAGTTCTCTTTGTGATAACACATATTCAAAAACAGAGAGATGACAGCAGTAGGGAATGGTCTTCAAAGATTATTTTTCAGGACTTAACACAGGGCTAATTGAAAAGTAAATGTAGGTGAAGCAGGCCACTGTACAGAGATTGTTCTGTTGAGCATTTTTACTAACGCAAGACTCCCTCACTGAAGTGTGGGCCTTCCTTTGTCAACACAGTTGTACACACAAGATCAATTAGCAACATGCATGCAACTCTCAGCACATGCTCAAAACTATCTCATTCCCAAATTGTTCAAAGAAGGATAGAGTGTATCAGGACAGACATTGTCTGTTCTGGGATCCGATCGCGATTGCTGAGGTTAGTGCGCAAATACAGTTCAAAGGACGAAGCCTGCCTTCTATGCATTTTTTTCTTGTTTTCTTGGTATATTAAAAGGAGCTAAACTCACACACATATTTCTTCATAAAAGAGTTTTGGGATGGTAGGCAATATTGGGCAATGTTTAAATAAGAAGGGACTTAGTTCATGAACATATGAGCAAGAGAAGGTCCAAATTTCTATTTTCCAAAGTTGTAAAATTTGAGCTTTCTTTCTCTATATCTTGGACTTCCTTTCCTTTCAAAGAAAAAAGAACAAAATCCTCTGGTACGTTCAAGATGTTGGCATAATCCTGTCAAAACAGGAAAAAATAATAAAACATGGATGAAAGGGGCTACAAGTATCATCGAGCCACTTTGCCCATCTATGATCATCAGGAAATTCAGAACAGTCTGTAACTGAAAACATCAGCTCAGGTATAAATTCACTGTACCAGTATCACCTTAAGGAAAATGTTCTAATTATTATATGCTTGACAGGTTCTCAGGACTTTTTCCATCCTCCCACATCTGGGTATTTCTGATAGAAGCAAAAAGCCCTCCTGCTCCTCTTACATTCAAATTGGTTTGTATTTACAGTAGTTCAGCATGAAGTTTCCCGTGACCTAAAAGGTTGAAAATATTCTGTCACGGTATAGCTGAATGCTCAGGCCATTTCCCTTTTAAGCAAAGGTCTTCTGATTATTCTTGTTTTTCTGGTTTGTAGACTACACACAATCACAACTTTTCTCTAAATATTTTCATAACATTATATCCTTCCTGGGTTAACTCCGTTATATCCTTCCTGGGTTAACTCCGTTAATAGCAAGTGTTATATAAAACAGCACTACCATTCATTCTCACATCCTTCTCAATTTTATTTTTTTAAAAAACCAGATATGTTTTCTGAAATATGGCAAGGATTTTGATTATGAATGTAGCTAGGTGTTCAATTTCACAGACGTTCCTCAAGATTGTGATACTTTGCCAGCCTTTAAAAAACTCCCTCTTCTCCCACTCAGTTCTGCTATACTTACCAGAGTAATAAGGCAGACACTAACTATACTCTGCAACACAACAAATGAGGAAAGAAAATTTGGGCAAAAAATAATAGGCAGTCATTTGCTTTTGAAAAAGTCCCACAGCAACTTTTAATGCTCAACAGAATAAAATAAACCTTCATTTTCAAGATTTCATAGGGAAAAAAAGATCTGGATTTTCTTTTTCCAATTAAAAATAACCAGCTACTATGAATGAATCTAAAAAGGAAACAAAACCCTAAAATCATCAAGTGAGCTCATGCTGCTTGGGGACCCTCAGAATTTCTCAGTCAGACCTTCTCAATTCCCTCCAGAAACAGCCCCACTAGAGTACCCCTGCGGGAGCTGTTACTTAACACTAGTATGGCTGGCAGAGCCTGTCCTTATTAACACGTTGTGAGATCCATCTAACCTAGCTTTAGACATCAAAAGGTTAGACATTTAATTCTGAGTTTGTCACCAGAGGCTCTTCTACAGTCAATGGAGAGAAACCAGCATCTCCACGGGTCAATTTGTCTGACCTGTCTATTTTAGGCTTAGACAAATGACTTTCTGAAGTTGTCCATTTTCCCCCAATTGACTGTAAAGTGAATCTAGGGCGACTTCCTCAGACTTCATATCTACATTTCTGATATCTTGGTGAAGACATCTGAATTTCACCCACAATTTTCAGAGCTCATATTCAGCACTCTGGCAAATTAATGGTGTTAAGCATCTGTTCCTTGAAACCAAAATTTTCACAAACTCCTAGATGATATTTCAGTTGACTTTCACAATTCTGTTCCTTATAAAAACACTGTTTTTCTTTTAATAAATCATAATCTCAATCCAGTAAGTTGACACATTAAAAAAAATTAAAAGTCAAAAACTAAGTTTGACTCTGATACAGTAATAATGCCTTCGTTTCTTCTGTGTTATTCAGAGCTGAGTTTCACAAGGTAACTTTTCTGAATCTACCACCGAAGCACTTTCGGTACAACTACTTTTGTTATTATAACCCAAAATGCAACAAGCATCTTTTATCAGTAACTACACTTTTCTGCCCAACAGCCTGATGTGAAAATTCAGTTTTTAGTTTTAAGCCTTCATAACTTCATAGCAACATAGAAATTAAGTACAAGACACCATTAAAATAGAGAAAAATTGTTCCTTTCATAACAGAGTTCTTCCAGCTACCCATTTTTTTCCCATGGGACACACTAACGTTACAAATTCTGAAAGGTCCTTTCAATTACTATTTTTGGACAGATGATCCATTAGAGCAACACTCACCATTAGCGCTGTACTCATGGATATACTCTATACCTTAAGGCTAAATGAGCCCTCAGATAGAATCCACTCCATGATCCATCAGCATTTAACTGAAATGATAGTCCTGTATGTTTTCCCGTTAGTGACAAGTTCTTACCATATATGTCTTTTCCCACTGAAGTATTCTTGTCTCTTTCTAGCAGGATCTGAAATAGCAACATTGTTTCCGTAATATAAAATGTTCTCCTAAGTACATTATTACTACCTCTTTTACTTTACAAAAGTAGGTTTTTCTTGTTTTTTAAAAAAATTGTAGCTAATAAAATGTGTTAAAGTAGTAATTAAAATTGTATACAAGAAAAACAAAATGGGAAAAACAAAAGGAAAACTAAGCTGAAATACTCTCTTTACCACTAATGAGAGCTCTTTTGTAATCTTTTTCATTTTTAATACATCAAAACTATTACCACTATATAAAAGAAAATAAGTTTTGGCACATGACCAACTAAAACAATCAAAAAAATAATTAATTTCATTCCACTCTACCCATTTATTTCAGTCGGCCTAACCTACAACATTGCTCTATATTGTGTTGCTGCAGTGCATATCTATTTGCTCAAAAATATGCCTGCAGCAGTTAGTCAAGTTATTAGGCATCTGATTACCGATCTTGCATTTACCCTGTGGCAGAGTCTCCTTTTCTGTTCATACAAACATAGACTCCAGACCGCAATGGGTGCAAAGCAGTAGCAAATGTTAGCTCTAGATGTCTAATTGAGATTGGAACTATTATCTGCCAACTTCTATTCACTTCCTGAATTTTAGCACATTTTAAACACTGTTGTGCTTAATACCTGCAATCAGACACTACACTTAACAGTACTTTTAGGGAAGCTCTCTGCATTTTTTTTGCCGTGATTCATAATAACAGCCCCAGAAAGGAATGTAGTTAAGCTTAGGCAGAGCTGAAAGCCCATGGCTGATCTCAAATGGGAGCAGTATGGTGCTTTGCTCAACAAAAAATAAAGCGAATGCTCTACACACAGATCTAAAATATAAACCTCTTAACAATTTCTTTCCCAAGCAACTGTTTTATTTAGCTGGCTGCATAGATATCACATGGAATCACTACCACTACATGCTGACATTTGGAGAGCAGGCACAACAAAAATAAACTCTTAATTTATCCTAATATGGAAACATCACCTCTAACACAGAAGGCAGTGCTGTCAAGTGTCATTCTACAGCACAGCCTTCAAAGCAGTCAGAAACCTCCCTGAGGAGCATGTACAGTGACCTCTGATTGTCAAGATGGTACCTGTACTAACTCTGAGCATCAGTTTCTGGCCAATCTCAAAGGCAATTAGACACTTTATCACCTATTTAGCAGATTCTGTATTGTAATAATCATCTCTGTGCTCCTTAACAGACCAATCGGCTGAATTCAATGTGTACAAAACTTAAGATGACCAAGTCTGAAAGGGCTCCTGTTTACATCAGACCAAGGTCTGAAGTACCTATACCTGAATTCTTAAAATGGTGTGAGCTCTCATAGCTCTTGATTTAAAAAAAAAAATGCTCAAACACCAAGTTTGATTCCTCAGTGTATCTCAAAGAGCAATCCTGATTTGGGGAAGCCAGGTGAGAAAGAGCCAACAAGAGAGGCAGAAACGGATAACTTTTCCCTGGCAAGGATTCTATAGACTAAGCGTGCTGGGGGTCAGCACAAGCAGCCAGGTGACAGTTACTAGGTTGTAACTGTACAGCCCACAGTAAACTACAGCAGAAAGGAAGTGTATACTGACCAAGATTGCCTAATTAAAGTTAACAGCTGAACTTCACAAAATTGCTCCTTTGTCCAAAGGTCTCATTGCCACACATTCTCAAATCCCTCAGCTCCTTTCTGTCTCTTGAAGAAGGTATCATTCTCCAAGTACTAATGTACCATCAAATATTTTTATTAAGCAGCAACTATTTTGTTCACAGCTTCATTTCTGTAGATGAGTTTATGTTTCATTCCCCTTCAGATTCTTCATACCATAGTAGCTAATGGCCTGCGTGTTTCAATTAAAAAAAAACCCAAACCACAAATTTATTGTGTTTGTGGCATACACAGCAAAAAAAAATATAAAGACCGTGCATTTAGAGGGTGGAGGCAAGATGCAAGAAGTACTTTTCAAATGCAGTAAAAATAATAAATAATTCTACATTATGCTGAGACCCTTCACAGCAGGATAAGCTCTTAATACCAACATATAAAGTTCTGAGAAAGCAGATTTATAGGGGGCATGGTGACACTAATCAGAAATCCTATGAGTGTCCACATGCATGAGTGTTGGCATCATAAATGCCAACTTAAAGGCATTGAATGAATCTGTACAATTAATCACGGGCCTTTGGAAATGTTTACTCATGTGCCACTGGTTTTGTGGAAGTCAGTCAAATTTTAGGAGCAGATATCCAGCTCTTAATATATCCCTGTGAAGTTCTTTATTTTGTGTTACTGAGGAGAGAAAAGAGGAGGCAGCATCTGTCCAAGTATACATGTCCTATAAATTACACCACTTGGAACCCTCACTCTCATAGTAAAATAAAATGCCTCAATATAAAATTAATAGTGACTCAGAGAAAATACTTTTTCTGATGGGTGTTGGGAGGTACTAGCACAAACGAGTCAAAGGTCTCTTAAATTTCTAAAAGAAAAAGGTCAAAAGCAATTTGTCCCCAGTCTTCACCTTCTCTCCCAGTCCAAATTGCTTTCACATTGGCAATATCTCAACAACAGTAAAGACATGGGATAAAATTTTGCCCCACTGAGATCAATAACAAAGTCTCCACTGAAGTTGCTGGAGACAGGATTTCACTTGTGGAGAGCAAAATATCATCTCAGATCAAGGTTTGGTCTCCCTTGCTCAATTCTGAGATCAATCATGTTTATGATGTAATGATTGCAGGATATCTGAACAGACATGTTCCATGCTATGATTTTCCTCTGCATACTCAGGAAAGCAAGTTGTCTGTTTTAGGCAGTTTGCAATCTAAAACCAAGTTCTGCAAATATTTATGACTGCATCACACCATTAGAGAAACAGGCACCTCTTATGGGAATAAATATTGCACTTGGTAGGTGGAAGCTGTTCCCAAATGAAGAAGAAAATACATATGATCCCTCCAGTATAGAACATTTCTAAATGTTTCACTGAATAGTTTTCAGTCCTATGACGTTTTATTAAAGTGAGAATTTCACTTAATATGAATATACACAAAATACAACAGTATTTCATGCAAAACACATTCCCTTACATTGCTTCGGAGAATGGCAATATATTATTTTGGACCATGAAGTCTAGAATTCTGCTCCATGGAGTATAAAAAACACTCAACAGCAGTGTAACAAAAGCCTCATACAATTCATACCCCACTTTTTATCATGCACAACTAGAAGTAATTTTACAATGTTTTCATGTATGTTCAATAAAAATGCAAAAACATAATTCCCCTATACCT